>NC_054870.1:54788322-54863525 GCF_018320785.1 Cheilinus undulatus | reverse complement strand
CAACACATTAGAAAAACACGCTGCAAAGACCACAACACAACGGAAGTGTTTCCAGAGGACACTTAAAAGTGATGCACACGTTCGGACACGCTTGTTGATGTTGTTGATGCGGATTTTGAGTCACAGTGGTGCTGGAAAATGAGATTAAAAGTGTTTTTGATTAATTTTAACATTGTGATTGTATGATTCAGATATTAGCCTATTGCAGTGATCTGCTGTTAAACTATCGTTAGCCTTTTGCTTTTAATTAGCCCGCCAATTCTCATAACCTGATGAAATAATACACACGGTTAATTCACTGTGAAACCATAGACTGTATATAGTGTGAAACACGCTGTTAGCTGGCTATAGTTACTATCAGAACCCTTTATAGGGGACAAGTAAGTTAAACTACCGGTGGGTTTTGCTGACATGGTTTCACACTATATACAGTCTATGGTTTCACAGTGAATTAACCGTGTGTATTATTTCATCAGGTTATGAGAATTGGTGGGCTAATTAAAAGCAAAAGGCTAACGATAGTTTAACAGCAGATCACTGCAATAGGCTAATATTTGAATCATGCGACCACAATGTTAAAATTAATCAAAAACACTTTTTATCTCATTTTCCAACACCACTGTGACTCAAAATCTACGTCAACAACATAGATGTCAAGATGTAGATGACGCGTTCACTATCTGATGGTACGTCTTTGGGGCCGCCATCTTGGCAAGGGCAAAAGAGTGAGAGTGCAACAGAGTTATATGGGCAGACAGCATTGAAAAAGCCAAATTCCTGTGCTGACGCCCACAGATACGATGGGTTTCTCCCTCTGATGGTGGTGGTCTGGCTTTAAATATGTACAGGACTTCCGACCAGGTTGTTTATTATAAGTTGTTACCTTATTTAAAATACAATGCACCCGCTGTTTTGGAAGGAAATGTGGAATCTTTCACTAGGTGTAGTACTGACCGTCATCTGAATGTTAAAAGCCAGACTGGTCATTTTAATGTTGCTGGCAGAAAGCACCTCCTGGCTTTAAGTATTTACTTTTTTACTCAGTGTTATTTTAATGTCATTAAATACAATACTTAAAATATAAAACTAGGTGATATAAAATTTTTTGGCGTTAGTAAAGCACGCAGTTCTTATCACCCACTCCAAAAATGCCTTCATTTTCTGCTGTCCCACAAACCAATAAATCAGTCATCAGAAGACTGGTATTTGACTTAAATGCAGGAAAATTCTCTCGTTTTAACGATAAGCATTATTATATGCACCGCAGAGAGAGAGAGTCAGTGTGCACCGCGCTGTACAGACAGTGTGAGTATCAGTTTGATTTAGGCTTTTTAGACAACATAAAGATGATCAAAGAAGCCAGGAACATTCAGCTTTAACTTTGCTCTCTCCTTCTTTGTTTTGCCACTTTTTGTTGTACCATAAAGAAGAAAATCATGAGAAATTAGAAATCACGTGACTCGTCGGGACTTTTACCTGTTGAGACTTTAGTTTTCCTCATGTAGCTCTCTCTCTCTCTCTCTCTCTCTCTCTCTCTGATGATCAGCTCAGAAAATTTTACTGGAATCTGCTAGCTCTGCGGGTGTTTAAGTCAGAAATTCATCCCCTGCATGAGTAATTAAGCCGAGATCGGCCGTTGTGTCCTCACATGGCTAATATGCACTGCAAACTCCAAAATCATCAGGTGAGAAAGGGCGTGACGACTCCCAGTGTATGCCTGCATGTAGCCTAGATTAAAGACCAGTTGCAAGATGAGAGGGAGAGAAATTATCTATATAAATCTATTTGGGGAAACAAAAACTATCTAATTATAGATTCTAAATATTCAATTACACATGTTCCCTGTACACCTCATAGACATAATAGGATTTTTAATTTAAAGTTGATCAGACCCACAATAAGTACCTCGATTTAACTCCAGTAAGTAATCAGTATGATGTTCAAGCTTTCAGCTTTATAACAGAACAAATGTCATGTAGATTGGTTCAGGATTAAGCAAGGTAGGGCGGATTACAGGCGAAGTGGGCTTGTTTATAATGAGCGTTCACTAATCCCGCCAGTTCCAAGACTAATCCCGCCAGTTCCAAGATGGTGGACCGGCAGATGCAGAGCGGCTACGTTTAATAGCTGTGGACGCGTCATCTACGTATCCATATCTATGGTCAAAAACATCAATAAGCGTGTCCGAACGTGTGCATCACTTTTAAGTGTCCTCTGGAAACACTTCCGTTGTGTTGCGGTCTATTTGCAGCGTGTTTTTCTAATGTGTTGTGGTCTATTTGCAGCGTGTTTTTCTAATGTGTTGTGGTCTATTTGCAGCGCGTTTTTCTAATGTGTTGCGGTCTATTTGCAGCGCGTTTTTCTAATGTGTTGCGGTCTATTTGCAGCGCGTTTTTCTAATGTGTTGCGGTCTATTCGCAGCGCGTTTTTCTAATGTGTTGCGGTCTATTTGCAGCGCGTTTTTCTAATGTGTTGTGTTGGTCTTTGCAGCGTGTTTTTCTGATGTGTTGCGGTCTATTCGCAGCGCGTTTTTCTAATGTGTTGCAGTCTATTTGCAGCGTGTTTTTCTAATGTGTTGTGGTCTATTCGCAGCGCGTTTTTCTAATGTGTTGCGGTCTATTTGCAGCGCGTTTTTCTAATGTGTTGCGGTCTATTTGCAGCGCGTTTTTCTAATGTGTTGCAGTCTATTTGCAGCGCGTTTTTCTAATGTGTTGTGTTGGTCTTTGCAGCGTGTTTTTCTAATGTGTTGCGGTCTATTTGCAGCGCGTTTTTCTAATGTGTTGCGGTCTATTTGCAGCGCGTTTTTCTAATGTGTTGCGGTCTATTTGCAGCGCGTTTTTCTAATGTGTTGCGGTCTATTTGCAGCGCGTTTTTCTAATGTGTTGCGGTCTATTTGCAGCGCGTTTTTCTAATGTGTTGCGGTCTATTTGCAGCGCGTTTTTCTAATGTGTTGCGGTCTATTTGCCGCGTGTTTTTCTAATGTGTTGTGTTGGTCTTTGCAGCGTGTTTTTCTGATGTGTTGCGGTGTATTTGCAGCGTGTTTTTCTAATGTGTTGTGGTCTATTTGCAGCGCGTTTTTCTAATGTGTTGCGGTCTATTTGCCGCGCGTTTTTCTAATGTGTTGTGTTGGTCTTTGCAGCGCGTTTTTCTAATGTGTTGCGGTCTATTTGCAGCGCGTTTTTCTAATGTGTTGCGGTCTATTTGCAGCGCGTTTTTCTAATGTGTTGCGGTCTATTTGCAGCGCGTTTTTCTAATGTGTTGCGGTCTATTTGCAGCGCGTTTTTCTAATGTGTTGCGGTCTATTTGCAGCGCGTTTTTCTAATGTGTTGCAGTCTATTTGCAGCGCGTTTTTCTAATGTGTTGCGGTCTATTTGCAGCGCGTTTTTCTAATGTGTTGCAGTCTATTTGCAGCGCGTTTTTCTAATGTGTTGTGTTGGTCTTTGCAGCGTGTTTTTCTAATGTGTTGTGTTGGTCTTTGCAGCGTGTTTTCTAAATGCTGCGCATGTGTTGTCAAACTGATGAAGATGTTTTCTTAATTTGCTTGTGTTTTGTCTTTTTGCATGTGTTTTCTTAAGTTGCAGTGCTGTGAGCTCTCAGGGCCACCGTAGTTTTTGGACTCAGACTGACTGGAATATTGTTGACCATTTCAGCAGACTTGCTTTGCAAAAGCCTGTTTGTGTTTTGGCATGTGGTGTTTTTGGGTTGTTTCTTGCATATCTGCAGCTGGACTGATATATTTATCATACCATGTGATGTACAAATGAGCTTCTGTGTTGTGAAAAGTGACAGTGTTGATGTTTTAGCTCGGGGGATCTGCAGGCTTGCAGCCAGCAGTTTCAGGACCACAGATCCAGGACCGTAGAAATAGGACCCTGCTTTTGCACATGCACGTTGCTGATGAGCATTTGTATGAATACAGATTGCTAGCTACTGCTACCATCAATGACAGTGATGGGCTGTAGACTGAACGTACGTATTTGATGAGCTCACTTTGAGCTGTTTAAAATAAGATATACATTTCATCCAAGCAAAATGAACATGTTGCAGCATGGGATTGTGTAACATTACTGATAAAACAGCATTAATGATAGTTAGGTTAACTAACGTTGTCTTATCAATAATGTTGTCAATAATGTTACACGGGTCCTTAGAAACTAGCTAACATTACCCTAAATATTAAATCTCTATTTCCTTGCATTTCTCTCTCAGGTGTCCCTGAAGCCTTCAACAAGCCCAGTACCCCACTTATTTCCTGGTTCTGATCTAAATGTTCTGATTATTCTCTTGTTTTGTGTTTTATTTAGTGAAACATTTGGAAAAAGAGTTTGTGAATTTAATGGGGGATCAAAGACTTTGGGGAAGAATGGCTTATTATGTATAAAACATTTCTATAAAACGGAAAAAGCACTTATCACAAAAAAGTATTTCAAGTTAACTATAAATTCCTGTCTATCAAAGTCGTGTTAACTCAAGCAACTTACTTGCAATGCTCATTGACTTCTCTGGTGGCGCTGTTGTGACAAAACACAGGGCCTAGTTCTAGGGTCCTGAACCTGTGGTCCTGAAACTGCTGCCTGCAATCCTGCAGATAGGGACTACTGCAAGAATGAGCCTGTGCAGATGTGACGCTGTCCATGGTGCTGGATTGACAGCTGCCACTCAGAGAGAGGGAGGAAAACAGACGCTGTAAACAGCTGATTCCACGTGCTTCTCTTCAGCTGATTTTGAGTGGTTCATGTAAAGGCGTTACTTACGCTTAAGACATCGTACATTTTCATGCATTTCATGACTTTTTGTCTTGCTCTGACCTTCCAGAACAAAACAATGACTATTTCCCCTGACCTCAGGGTTGAAGTATTGTTTCTTGTTACCTACAACTGCAAACAGAGGGGCGGGAAAATAGCCTGTTGCCTAGAGCAGCACGTTTGCGTTGGTGTGTTTTGTGTCATCACAAGATGGCAGCATAGCCTTAATTCTGGTTCTATTAAGAGAAGAGGGAGCTTTGAAACTTTAAACAAGAAAAAAAAAGACTTAGTTTTGATTTACAATGTGGGCCCAAGAGGCTTTTTTTGGAGGTCATCAGATGGCGGATATGCTCAAGAATTTGTAAATGCCTAGGTAATATGTGCTGTCGGGGTTGGATTTTTGAAATATTGTAGGGGGCGCTACTGGGGCCAAAAATCACGCCCACCTGCAACACAAAGACAAGTCATCTCAGATTCCCACTGTGAATGTTTGTGCCAGGTTTCAGGGTTCTGCACGTTTTCTAAGCCAGGAATGATTCTACATCCTGTTCATGGCGAAGGAAAAATTGCCATGACCACGCCCCTTTGAGTAACGAAAAAGCCTGTATGAAATTTTGAACTCTTTTACTGACACTTAACATGATGGTGTTTGGGTGATGACCCAAGAGGAATTTTTTAAAATGAGACCTCTGCAACATGCAGTTTCTAAACCACAGAAATCAAAATGGCAGACTTCCTGTCTGTTAAATGGCATGGGTCCAAGAGGCTTTTCTGTAGATCTTAAAATGATGCATAAGCTCAAGAATGTTCAAAATCCTAGGTTAAACCTGCTGCAGGGGCTGACTTGAAATTTTGCAGGGGGCGCCACTGAGCCAAAAAGCCACGCCTTCCAACAATCATCCTATAAATCATCTCGTTTCACTATTGAGCATTTTTGTGCCAAGTTTCATCGCTTTACAAGTTTTGTAAGCATCACATAATTCTACTTCCTGTTACATGGCAATTGAAAAATTGTCATGGCCACATTGTTTTAGGTAAGGACACTTGACCTTCAAATTTGAGTTAGGTCAACATTGGGGGATGTGCCTGGTGTAATTTCAGCAGGATTTGGCCAGTCTTGTAATAAATGGAAGCTTTTTAGTGAGCACCAGCCACTTTTATCACGTTATGAAGCATTTAAATTTGAGGGGCCGCCATGGTCATGCCTTTCGACTAATGAGAAAGTCCTGAAAATAACCTTTCATCAGCCATGTCTAATCTAGCTGTATGCCGAAGTACTAGTCGATCGGAAGAAATTCCAAGGAGGAGTTTATCCAGATAGGACCTTTGGAACAGGCCAAATTCACCTCATTTTGGGCTAATTTCTTCAAAATGGCAGATTTCCTGTTGGAGATAGAGATATGCTCCAGGAGATGTTTTGTAGAGCTCCCTGATCCAAATCTACACATCAAATTTCATAACTCTAGGTCAAAGTCTCTTTTGGAGCTGTTGATGTGTGCCGAATTTGAGGATGATAAGGGGTCCAAACAGGCTTGGAACGCATAAAAATAAAAATAATAATGACAAACCTGACCGATTTCAATAGAGTCCTCGCTCCCTCGGTGCTCGGGCCCTAATAAATAGAGAAACGGGGAAAAGGGTCCCCTTTTCTGGCCTTCTACCAATCACATGGACACAAAGACCACCCAGCCCTGTAGTTGCAGTTGGTTTGTAAATGCACCAGCCTTTAAATCTAAAAACCAGAGGATCTCCTACAGCGCCCTGTGGACCAGAGAAAAGGTGGAAGACCTGCTGTAACCGGTGACTGAGCTATCAGACCATCGCTGTTTGAAAAGGACTTTTGGTCTCTGGTCCATACATCCAGCCAGGAAACATCCTATAATTCACCTCCATCTCTGCAGACCATGTTCAACACACAACAGCAATCACAGCGTTCCTATTCATGTAAGACACTAAACTTAGTCTTATCTCCACACAGCAGCACACCTGACTGCCTTTAGCTCGCCCTATCTCCCTCTCTACATGATCTCCAGCACCTGCTGCCTGTCACAGATAGACCAGGACCGCTCTACATCCACGACTGTCCACACACACCAAACACGTCACAGATAGACCAGGGCCGCTCTAAATCCACGACTGTCCTCACCCACCAAACACGTCACAGATAGACCAGGACCGCTCTAAATCCACGACTGTCCACACCCACCAAACACGTCACAGATAGACCAGGGCCGCTCTAAATCCACGACTGTCCTCACCCACCAAACACGTCACAGATAGACCAGGACCGCTCTAAATCCACGACTGTCCACACCCACCAAACACGTCACAGATAGACCAGGACCGCTCTAAATCCACAACTCTGTCCACACCCACCAAACACGTCACAGATAGACCAGGACCGCTCTAAATCCACGACTCTGTCCTCACCCACCAAACACGTCACAGATAGACCAGGACCGCTCTAAATCCACGACTCTGTCCTCACCCACCAAACACGTCACAGATAGACCAGGACCGCTCTAAATCCACGACTGTCCACACCCACCAAACACGTCACAGATAGACCAGGACCGCTCTAAATCCACAACTCTGTCCACACCCACCAAACACGTCACAGATAGACCAGGACCGCTCTAAATCCACGACTCTGTCCTCACCCACCAAACCCAGCAGCAGTGTGAGCTGTGGTTGGGACATTGATGCTAAATCCCAGTATTCAGAATGAAAAGTGTGGTAGGAATCTGGTCCTGCAGAGCAATAATTCTGAGGATGTGTTTCTGTATTTCCTCCATTGATCCTGCAGATTCAGCCTTACATGCTGCTAAAGCTAACAGAACATGAGTGAGATTTCTGCTATGTACAGTTTTCATATCAGACCCTACAGTGTTCATACACAGCTTCATAAAGTTGTCAGAAGGCTCAATACTTTTTCAAAATATACGTTTAAATGATATCACTTTTATTTTAGTGATCATTAGGACAGAAAATGACCAACATAAAAAAACAACTTTTTTATCATCAAACCGGTGTGATGTCGTTATAAAGTCTGTTTATTTCCTTTCCAAATCAATTCAATTTCAATTCAACTTTATTTGTAAAGCACATTTCATACAGGTGTAAACTCAATGTGCTTTACAGAAGATTAAAAACAAACAGAAAAAACAATCAGCAATTCAAGCAACCCTCCCACACACACACACACACAACCACACACACACATGTATATGTACAGTGCAAGTCATGTGTACACAGGCAAAATGCTACTATGTTGTCCTTTATCTAACAGTCAAAGGCATCAGAGAAAAGCAGTGTTTTCAGACCACTCTTAAAAGAACTGAAAGTGTCTACCGACCTCAGGTCAGTCGGCAGCTTATTCCACAGAACAGCGCCATTGTGGCTAAAAGCACCTTCACCTGATTTGTATTTGACTTTAGGCACATTTAGAAGGCCCGTACCTGAAGATCTTAGGGACCTGGTTGGTGATAGTGAGTGAGCATGTCAGAAATGTACCAGGGTGCCATCCCATTCAGTGATTTATAAACAAGAAGCAGCACTTTAACATTGATTCTATGTTGGACGTGAAGCCAGTGAAGATTTTCTAGAATGGCTGTGATGTGTTCTAGTTTCTTTGTTCCTGTTAGAACGCCGGCTGCAGCGTTTTGGATGAGTTGGAGGGGGTTTATTGTCTGTTTTTGGAAGTCCAGCATAGAGAGAGTTACAGTAATCTAATCTGTTGGATATGAATGCATGGACCAGTTTTCCTGAATCAGACTGAGACATGAATGACCGAAGTTTGGAAATGTTTTATCAATGGTAGAAGGCTGTTTTGGTGATGGCAGGTATATGTTGTTGAAAGTTTAAGTCTGAACCAATGAGGACTCTGAGATTTCTGACATGCTCACTGTACTGAAAAGGAAATGAAGATGAAACCAAAATGAGTTCTTGTCTCAGTTTTTGTGGACCAACTAGCAGGATTTCTTTTTTATCCGCGTTAAGGTGAATAAAATTCTGTGACATCCAGTGTTTTATTTCATTGATGCATTTGACCCAGTGATTTATGGGATTGAGATTGCCAGGGGAGAGTGAGACATAAAGCTGTGTATCATCGGCATATGAATGGTAGGAGACAGTGTGTTTCTGAATGATTGAACCGAGTGGGAGCATGTACAGACTGAGGAGGAACAAGACCTGAGGACCAAGACCTGATCCTTGTGGCACCCCACAGTCCAGACTGAAATTTACTGATGTGAAATTGCAGAGTGAAACTGAGAATGTTCTCTCCTGTAGATATGATTGAAACCAGTGAATTATCCTGAGAGGCCCATGGGAGTTTCTAGTCTATGGAGTAGGATGTTATGGTCAACTGTGTCAAAGGCGGAGCTTAAATCTAATAATACTGAGACGGAGAGTTTGTTTGAATCATTGTTGAGTTTTAAATCGTTGATAACCTTGACCAGTGTGGTTTCTGTGCTGTGATTGGTTCTGAATCCTGATTGGTAGACGTCATACAGATTGTTATTGTATATAGTTGATTGTAGACGAATTTTTCTATGATTTTACTGACAAAGGGAAGGTTGGAGATGGGCCTGTAGTTGCTGATTTATGATGGGTCAAGCTTGTTATTTTTGAGTAATGGCGTGATAATGGCGTGCTTTAGAGAAACGGGAAAATCACCAGACTGAAGAGATGCATTCATAATATAGAGCAGACCCTGTAACATTACATGAGAGACACACTTAAATAATTTAGCAGGAATGTGGTGGAGAGAACAGGTAGAGGACTTGAGGTGTTTGATAACTTCCTCGAGGTCATTCATGTTCACAGCGCTAAAGTCGCACATGTTGTTCTGGACATTTTTATAAATTGAAGAACACAGAAGGTCAGAATGAAGAGTGTTAGATCTGATGGTGGTCGTTTTTTTCCTTGAAGTATGTGTTAAATTCATGACACTGGTTTGAGGAGAGAAAGTCAGCAGGGCTGATCTGGTGGGATTAATCAGTTTATCAACTGTAGAGAACAGGTAGCAGGTATTATTTTTTCATTGATCATTGTTGAGATTAGGGCTACAACAAAAGATTATTTTTTATGTCGACTAATCAGGCGATTATTTTTGTGATTGGTCGACTAATCGTGGCTATTTGGCATACTATTTTGGATCCCCGTTTTACCTTGCCTTCTTATGCATGCACACCTGTGAAAACTTCATGGTTTAGCAAATTGACATGACATGTCAAGTTGCTACATCGTCAAGGTTTGTTTTTCCTCTAATGTAAAAGTATTGAACTGATAACTAAAGTAAATTGCACACTAAAGAGCGTTACTGAAAAAACCTCTACCCTAACAAATATCAAAGATGGTTTTCCGACTGATTAACGTACGGCACCAACGTTATAAGTAGGCTACTGGAATTAATCCTCGTGCCCGAAGCACAGAGGGCTCAGTAACTAAATGCAAAAGATCTAAAAGATATTCACGCAACTTGCAAACTTGCCCACTCGCGGTATTTGAAGACGCGGCAGCTACAGTGTGTTTACGTTTTCAGGTGTTCGTGCCTTGCCGTAGTGCTGCCATGGTACGAGAGTTTGACTCCACACAGTTTGCAGTTGACTTGTTTCGCCAATTTGTTCTCTGTAAAATGTTCCCAAACCTTAGAAGCTCTGGGTCGGCTTTTTGGTGTGTTCTCCGTGCTTTCCACCATGCTTAACTTCTTCTTCTTAGTTTCTGTGAATAATGTAAACAGTGGGAGCAATACTGCCCCCACCACTTCCTGTAGTGAACTGCAAGTACAGATGAGTCCTTACCGGCCGGTACTAGATTTTACCCATATAAAAAACAATAATACGACGCGTCGACACTTGAATTCCCGCGTTGACAAATTTTTATAGTCGACACAAACGATTATGTCGACAAATCGTAGCAGCCCTAGTTGGGACGTGCTGCTGTCGTCACGTTTTGATTCCTTTATTGGAGGTGATTAGTGTGTGTTTGTAGATTTCATAATGAATGCACAGTTTGCTCTTTTCTCTCAGCCTTTCTGCAGGATCTTTTCAGCATCCTCGCTCTTTCCCCGTTTCTCCAAGGAGCCTTTGTTTTTTTGTTAATTAATTTAGTTTTTCTGAGGCCATATTATCAGTCACTGTATTGTTGAATTTTTCCATCATGTCACTGCATGATGACACGGTGGGAAAATTATGACTTCTGTATTGTTGGATGAACATATGCGATGCATTTTCACCAAAAAAACGCTTGTTAACTGTAACTGTAAATTCCAATGGCATCTACCCAGCCAGTGTGCTTGTGTCTGCCACTCGCCTGAGCTGATCCCTCAACAGTTAAATAAGGTTGAGGTCAGGACTGCTGGGAGGACGTCCCATCCCCTCCACTCCCAGTCTCTGGAGGTAGTCTCTGATTCACCCGGCTCTAACCCTGGGGCTCAGCTACGTCAGAGTTATTATGTTTATATTTAAATACATCATTAACCTCATGGCAGAACTGCCACAGTCATATTCACTCATGCAGAGTGAATCAGCAGTGTGAGGTGGCGGAGTTTGGAAGATTTCACCATTTGGCCACAAAATGACTCCCATTATTCTGGCATTAGGCAAACAGAGGTAATGTTGGTCATGCTAACTGAGCTAAAACAGGAAACGTTTGGTCTGATTTAATGTCAGAGGAAATTAAGAGCACCATGGTGGAGCTCACACTATCATCAGCAGAACTTTCTAGAGAGCGTCCTGTCCCAGGGTCTGGATGTTTCTGTCACACAGGTGGATGTATTAATGCTAAACACATGCAGGTACATGTCTGCTGAGGTCACATGACCAGAGTTGGGTCTAGAGCTGGGAGCAGCAGGCAGTATGCTAGTCATGAATGATCAGAGCTGTGTCTGCAGGCTGGTCTGAGGCCTGCTGGGGTTCTTCAGGCGGGAAGAGAAGTGTATCAGTGAATCCTCTCACTGTCAGCCGTCCATGAACATCTCGGCTTGGTAGAAACGCTGCTCTGTGATTGGAGAAGAAACAAACTCTGCTCTGATATTTCCTCCGACTTCAGCAGCTGATGAGGAGTCAGCGCTCTGTAACATGACTGGTCATCTGTGGGAGATGACGCCTTCTGCAACACGTTCAAAACAGAAACTGAGTCAGCAGGCGAAACCTCCACGCCTAAGACGCGTCATCAAGTCTGCTGTCACCGACAGAGAACTTCAGCTGGAGACGGTTCAGTAAAAACAGAGAAGTAGAGCTCTGTGTTCATGCAGTGAAGCTAAAGAAACAAGCTAGCCTTGAGACTCCGCAGAGAAACATTTTCCTGGTTGCAGATTAAAAGGGCTGTGATGAAAATAATGACTAGAGTCAGGTTCAGAGTATAAAACATCTCTGTGTGTCTGCTGAGCACGTCTCCATCCCTCCTCATATCTACTCAGACATGATGCAGGGAAGGGCCCGAGTGGGCTGCAGGGAGCTGATTGATGCTGGGAGACAGTCTCAGTTCAAAGAGAGAGAGAGAGGGTCTAATTTTAACTCAGAGACAGGGGGGCTCATGAAACCGCTCTCTGCTCGACTACAGCTCAATTATTCATCAACACCAGAAGTCTGACATGTTATTCATCCCCACACAAACCTTCTCTTCTTCTCTCATGCTGTTTCATTCAGACACAAAGGACGACACCCACACAAGCACCAGAAACTCCACAAACCCCCCCGACCCTCAGCCTGAACTGAAGCGGGCCCTGGAGAACCACAGGGACAGGGACTGGATCTAAAACCAGACCACATACTGTTATCACTGACAGCTCTATTCAAACCTGGATCTACAGGCTTCATCACACATCTCTCTCCTCCCGTCACTCATTCTCACACAGATCTTTCAACCCCAGTTACAAAAAAGTTGGGACACTGTGTAAATTGTAAATAATAGTGTCAAATCTCCTAAAGCCCGATTTGATTCACAATAGAACAGAAACAACAGATCAGAGGTTAAACTGAGACTTTTTACCATGTCAGCAAAAATATCAGCTCATTCTGAGCCTGATGGCAGCAACACATCTCAAAAAAGTAGGGACAGGTCCATGTTTACCACTGTGAAGCATCCTCTCTCCTTTAACAACAATCTGTAAATGTCTGGAAGTGAGGAGACCAGCTGATGGAGAGGAATGTTGTCTCATTCTTGTCTGATGTAGGATTCTAGCTGCCCAACAGTCCTGGGTTTTTCTCCTTCTCTGATGCTCCAAATGTTTTCTGGTGGGGAAAGGTCTGGACTGCAGGCAGACCAGTTCAGGACCCGGACTCTTCTCCTGTGAAGCCGTGCTGTTGTGATGGATGTGGTCTGTGGTTTAGCATGGACTTGCTGACAGAGTTGTTGTCTGGATGGGAGCATATGCTGCTCTAAAAGCTCTCCCTACTTTCCAGCATTGATAGTTCCTTTCCAGATGTTAGAGCTGCCCACGCCATAGGCACTAATGCAACCCCAAACCATCAGAGACACAGGCTTTAGACCTGAGCCAGGAGGACCAGCTGGATGCTCCAGATCCTCTTTAGTCCACAGGACACGGCGTCTGTGCTTTCCTCTGACCACAGAACAGTTTTCCATGTTTCCTCTGACCACAGAACAGTTTTCTATGTTTCCTCAGTCCATGTTAAATGAGCTTTGGTCCAGAGAAGACCACGGTGGTTCTGGATCCTGTTCACATATGGCTTCTTCTCTCCATGATCAGCTTTAACTGTCATTGGTGGATGGCACGGCCAACTGTGTTGACAGACGATGATTTCTGGAATGTTATGGACTGTAGATGGAGGAGATTCAAAGCCTTCACATTTTTACATTGAAGGACATTTTTCTGAAATTATTCCACAATTTTTAGACTCAGTTTCTCTCAGATTGGTGAACCTCTGCCATTCGTTACTTCTGAGAGACTCTGCCTCTCTAAAATGCTCCTTTTATACCCAGTCATGTGACTGACCTGTAAACTATTAACTTTATACGTGTCAAAATGCTCCTCCAGCTGTTTTCCATTAGTACCCCTTACTTTTCCAGCCTTCTGTTGCCCCGTCTCTACCTTTGGTCCATGTGTTGCTGCCATCAAATTCAAAATGAGTGAATATTTTCCTGAAATGGTGAAGTGGTCAGTTTCAGCCTCTGCTATGTCCTTAATGTCCTACCGTCACGACTAAGAGATTAGACAATCACTGACTTCTGTTTCTGTTCACATTTACACAGATCCCATCTGTTTAGAACTGATAATATGCATTAATATGGTCTCGGTCCTGGACCCTGGTCTCAGACCTACACTCCTCTAGACCCTGGTCTCAGACCTACACTCCTCTAGACTCTGGTCTCAGTCCTAGACTCCTCCAGACTCTGGTCTCAGTCCTAGACTCCTCTAGACTCTGGTCTCAGTCCTACACTCCTCTAGACTCTGGTCTCAGTCCTAGACTCCTCCAGACTCTGGTCTCAGTCCTAGACTCCTCCAGACTCTGGTCTCAGTCCTAGACTCCTCTAGACTCTGGTCTCAGTCCTAGACTCCTCTAGACTCTGGTCTCAGTCCTAGACTCCTCCAGACTCTGGTCTCAGTCCTAGACTCCTCTAGACTCTGGTCTCAGTCCTACACTCCTCTAGACTCTGGTCTCAGTCCTACACTCCTCTAGACTCTGGTCTCAGTCCTAGACTCCTCTAGACTCTGGTCTCAGTCCTAGACTCCTCTAGACTCTGGTCTCAGTCCTACACTCCTCTAGACTCTGGTCTCAGTCCTACACTCCTCTAGACTCTGGTCTCAGTCCTAGACTCCTCCAGACCCTGGTCTCAGTCCTAGACTCCTCTAGACTCTGGTCTCAGTCCTAGACTCCTCCAGACCCTGGTCTCAGTCCTAGACTCCTCTAGACTCTGGTCTCAGTCCTAGACTCCTCTAGACTCTGGTCTCAGTCCTAGACTCCTCCAGACCCTGGTCTCAGTCCTAGACTCCTCTAGACTCTGGTCTCAGTCCTAGACTCCTCCAGACCCTGGTCTCAGTCCTAGACTCCTCTAGACCCTGATCTCAGTCCTAGACTCCTCTAGACCCTGATCTCAGTCCTAGACTCCTCTAGACCCTGATCTCAGTCCTAGACTCCTCTAGACCCTGGTCTCCCTTCATCTGTTCAGACCTATAGCGGGGGAGGTCTCCAGGACTGAGTCATGTGACATGGATCCCATGGGTCAGCCCGGGAGAACTGGGTAATCCGGACTGAATCAGGTTGGTTTTACACCTTTTTGTCTTCTTATCTTGATCTCAGGTGTTAATCTGGACTCTCCAGGTGAGTTTAAGTCGATTAGAAATGAGAAAACAATCTTGATCAGATTGAAGGTTTTGTGGTCCGGACCTGCAGAACCAGGTCTAATCCCAACGAGCCTCCCAACGCTGCCCTGGACAGGACTAAACTGGGTTAGGTCGGCGTGCAGAATAACATCAGTGACCCGGGAGCTGAACAAAGAGGTGGGGGGGTCTGTGAGACTGAGGCTGTACCTGCGGTCTGGAGGGTTCATCATTATTCAGAGCAGCACTCTGATGTGGATCTCAGAGAGCAGGTCTAATTAAAACAGTAACAATGCAGCAGAGTGGTCCTGCAGAGACGGGGGCTTTGGAGGGTCCCTGAATGCCCCGTTTAGAGGCGGCGGCCCACAGATACCAGCACGGATCACCACCACAGGCTCTGTGCAGAAGTGTGTACTTTCTGCTGCTTTACCAAGCGGTGAGCCAGAGCGAGGAGCTGGCCTACTTTCTGGGTTCTTTGGTGGCGTTGTGGGCATGACAGCAGTGACAGATTAAGACGGGCTGCTGGTGCTCAGAGGCCAGGAAGACGGGAAAGCCTGGGGGATCTGAGTATGACAGGTAGGCAGAGGAGGGACTCTGCTGCACAGAGCAGCCTTCAATATCAGAGTCCGCAATCTAGGCTGGTCACCAAACCAGGATGTAAAACTCTGATAGCAGAACAACCCAGCGTGCTGATCCCTGATTAAACAACGTCTGCAGCATCAGTCTCTTCTGCTGTTAGACTTCCTGAGATCATCGACCACGATGGAAGTTTCAGTCCTTGATGAAATGATCAGGTATTCTACGGAAATTTAGAGACCTCTCTCTGACTCACGATCCTTCTCGCTGACTCACGGCTGAATTCTCCAAACACTCGCAGGAATGAGGCAACTCCAGAAAATCTCATGAAATATACAAGTTGTGTAATCTCTTGAATCACAGCGTTCTCAGCTGATTGTGCACCAACATGGCATGCCTTCCAGCTAATCACATTTTAATGAGCTGAAAATGATTCAGGAAACAGTTATGTAATCCTTCACACCCCCTGACATGGTATTGTGTATTGTAGTGTTCACAGCGGTCCTGAAAGGTGGCAGCGAGCTCATTTTACAATCTGATTAAGTCGACACCAGCCGGCTCTCTGCAGATGGAGAGGAGGACTCTGCTAACGTGCTAACGTGGCTCAGCTGTGAGAGAGAACCGTGTCAGGGCCTGTACAGCTCTGCTCTGAGATCATCAACATTAGATTTGCACATACATCAGCAGACCTGAACTCTAGTGACACACCTACAGGACACTTCCTGCTTAGGACTGCATAAAAATGAGGGACACCCCACAGCCGCCACGGGCCGGTGCCACGTCTACTGCTACTGCTGTTTTTAGATCGTTGGTGTAGGCCAACTTTTCTGAGAGTTTTTAAAACCACAGATTTTAACCAGGACATTTCTAAGAAAATGATTATTACACAGCATCTAACAACAACTAAAACTGAAGAATGGTGGTCCAAGCTTTCATTAGCTATGTGAAAGTAGCCGGCTATGTGACCTATGCTGCCCCCAGACAGTCAATAACCCTAACCCTAACCCTTTATTTATACGGCACTTTTCATACAAGACAGTGTAGCACAGTGCTTTACAAACAGACGGCTAGATAAGAGGAGCTAAAAGGAAATATCACTCTAGCCCACTCCTCCAAAGGGTTAGGGTTAGGGTCACATATCTGACCCTTTAGGGTTAGGGTCACATATTTGACCCTTTAGGGTTAGGGTCACATATCTGACCCTTTAGGGTTAGGGTTAGGGTCACATATCTGACCCTTTAGGGTTAGGGTCACATATCTGACCCTTTAGGGTTAGGGTCACATATTTGACCCTTTAGGGTTAGGGTTAGGGTCATATATCTGACCCTTTAGGGTTAGGGTCACATATCTGACCCTTTAGGGTTAGGGTCACATATATGACCCTTTAGGGTTAGGGTCACATATCTGACCCTTTAGGGTTAGGGTTAGGGTCACATATCTGACCCTTTAGGGTTAGGGTCACATATTTGACCCTTTAGGGTTAGGGTCACATATCTGACCCTTTAGGGTTAGGGTCACATATCTGACCCTTTAGGGTTAGGGTTAGGGTCACATATCTGACCCTTTAGGGTTAGGGTCACATATTTGACCCTTTAGGGTTAGGGTCACATATCTGACCCTTTAGGGTTAGGGTCACATATCTGACCCTTTAGGGTTAGGGTTAGGGTCACATATTTGACCCTTTAAGACTAGCTATTTCGGTCTCAGAGGTCCCTAAAACATGCCTGTGAAGTTTGTCGCGATAGAAACACTCCAGTGTTGATGTCTGCATGTCTAAAACTCCTCTGTTTCAGTCCTGCTCAGAACCAGCTGTTTCTGTGTCTGTGGCTTTAAATGTTAATGAGCTTTTTGACTCCGCCCCTCTCAGGAAGTGGATGTAGCTTTCCTGATCCATCTCTCAGATCAGGAGAGGAAGGAAGAACTTTCGTGCAAGCAGGGAGGGCCAACCAAACCTGGGGGCAGGGCTAAAACCCCACGTGACAAGAGAAGAGAAGACCCGCCTCCCTCTGCCTCTGATTGGGTCTAAGTGTCAGCTGGCCAATCCAACTGACAAATGCAACGGGTATTAACCAATCAGTGTCAGAGTAGGACGTTAGGGATGAAAATGTGGAACAAACTGTGTCCCATATTGACTCAAGGCGGGACGCAGCATTTCACTGTCAAACCCGGGATGCTTCCGTATTTTTAGGAACGGTTGGCGACCCCACAGGAGTGATGAGGAAATCATCGTTAAATCTCACAGCTTACTGTTGTAGCTGGCAGCATGTCTGTGGATTTCCACACCACACCGCTGATCCAGTCGTCCTGGATCTCTCAGACTTCCTGCTGCACTGGTGGAAAATCATCAAGTACAGATTAAAACCCTAAAACTCTGCCCATGAACCCTGACCCTGACCCTGGAGTTTAGGGTGGGAGAGTTAGCCGTTAGCATAGTGAGCTAATGGCGGCCTCTGTGGACAGCACAGACCTAAACTTCACAGTTGGAGGCTCCAGTGGAAGCATCGGGAATGTGTTAGCGGGAATAATAACGGACTGGGTCGGGAGGTCTGGTCCACCTGGAGCCTGAACCTCAGTGCCAGAAAGCTGCAAGAGTTTCTGCAGAGCTCCGCCAACCACGATCTCACAGACGCCACCAGGGCAGGTAGGAGTGAGCCGGGGCTTCCTGGGGACCGAGTGGACCAGTTAAAGTCTCTGCTCATGAGCAGTTACCATGGCGTTAGCCGGTTAGCAGGCTGATGGAGGTTAAATAGTTCAGGTTATAGTTTGACTTGGACTGGTTTAGCTAGCTAGTGCTAACTGTGTCAGCACTGGTCGTCTGCTGGTAAACACAGTGGCGATAGGGCCATAGCTGATGTTTAGTGATAATTATAATGATTATAACTATAATTCTGAAGGCTCCAGGGTTAGAGAAGCAGCTGTAGATGCTTTAGCTAGCTCTGCTGCTAAAGCTAAGTAAAATCAATGATGAACCATTTCTGACAGGTCCTTCACAGTAACAGTCTGTGGTCTTTATCAATAATTATTGATATTAAAGCTTTATTGTGAGTGTCTACATGAGGAGCTGTGGTGCTGTCAGTGGCAGAGTGATAACCTCAGCAGGAGAGAAATGAAACCAAGCATGTTTCTGTGATGAGTCTGCCATCACAGCTTTGTTTTAGGGGAGGAGGACGTGTAAGACCTGAAGATGCTACCACCTCCTTCTCCTACAGCCACACTGATTGGTCCATTTGTCCTCAGACATTTCAGGTGGAACCACCTGATGGCAGACGGGAAATCTGAGCGGATTACTCTCTGACCCTTCTGCATTTAAACACACATAAAGACCACAGACCTACTACTGTGCATTCAGGGACAAGTTACCCAACCCTAACCCTACCCAGGTTCATAAAAAATCACAGAGAGAGAAGAGAAGAGAGCAGCGTGATGTTACTGCAGAACCAGAGGCTTTAAATAGGTTCACTATGATCAGTTTCCTGTCTCAGAGATGCTCCACTATCTGCTGATCTGACCCTAACCCTCCTCTAACCCTCCTCCAACCCTGTCTGCTAATGAAACCAGACAGCAGCATCAGGGTCTCTGCAGCATCAGGGACTCTGCAGCATCAGGGTCTCTGCAGCATCAGGGTCTCTGCAGCATCAGGGTCTCTGCAGCATCAGGGACTCTGCAGCATCAGGGTCTCTGCAGCATCAGGGTCTCTGCAGCATCAGGGACTCTGCAGCATCAGGGTCTCTGCAGCATCAGGGTCTCTGCAGCATCAGGGACTCTGCAGCATCAGGGTCTCTGCAGCATCAGGGACTCTGCAGCATCAGGGTCTCTGCAGCATCAGGGACTCTGCAGCATCAGGGTCTCTGCAGCATCAGGGTCTCTGCAGCATCAGGGACTCTGCAGCATCAGGGTCTCTGAGAGGAGGAGACTTCAGAGACTTGTCGATCTATTTCTGTGACGGCGGATGGATACATGTATGCTTGTGTGAGTGGTTAGGACACTAAGTCAATCCACTAATTGGTGTGTTCCTCCTGATGAAGATGTCTGAGCCTCGTTGGCGTGGAGGTCACAGAGAGGGTGAACCATGATGATGACATCACAGCCCGCACAGCAACAACAAACGGCGTCTTGTTTTAGCGGAAACAAAAGCTGTTTGTTTGCCGCCTCCTTTCAGGATCCATCCTGTGAGTCGAAAATGTGACGACACAGGACACTGACCTTTGTTTCTGTGGAAACAGACTCTCTCTGTGTCCGTCCACGGGGGGGGGGGGGCTTTGGTGTGGAGTGCTGATCACATGAGTGGCTAAAATAACAAAGCAGTCTGATTCCAGCCTTTGTCTCCACACAGACACGAGATTGAGATGAAAAAGAATGGGAGCAATGTTGACACATGATTTCATGAGTGAGAAAGGCCACCAAAGCTTTTTCATATGATTGAAGAATAAAATGATGATGAGTCAGCACAGATCTGAGGATGTCCTGAATACGACCACCACAGTGCTTTAGACTGACACAGTCAGAGGGATGAGAGGTCAGGAACGTACAAGGACTACATGCTTTTAAAAAGACTAGAGATAGACTAGAGATAGACTGGATAAAGACTAGAGACAGACTAGAGATGGACAAGAGATGGACTAGAGATAGACAAGAGATAGACTAGGGATAAACTAGAGACAGACTAGAGATAGACCAGAGATAGACTGGAGATAGACTAGAGATAGACTAGAGACAGACTAGAGATGGACTAGAGATGGACAAGAGATAGACTAGGGATAAACTAGAGACAGACTACGGCTAAACGAGAGATAGACTAGGGATAAACTAGAGATAGACCAGGGATGGACTAGAGATAGACTAGAGATAGACGAGATAGACTAGAGATATGCTAGAGATAAACTAGAGATAGACGAGATAGACTAGAGATAGACTAGGGATAAACTAGAGATAGACGAGAGAGACAAGATAAACTAGAGGTAGACTAGAGATAGACTAGAGATAAACTAGAGATAGACGAGAGAGACGAGATAGAGTAGAGATAAACTAGAGGTAGACTAGAGATAGACTAGAGATAAACTAGAGATAGACGAGAGAGACGAGATAGAGTAGAGATAAACTAGAGGTAGACTAGAGATAGACTAGGGATAAACTAGAGATAGACTAGAGATAGACTAGAGACAGACTAGTGATAAATTAGAGATAGACAGGAAAATAAACTAGCGATAAACTTGTGAAAAACTAGAGATAGACTAGAGATAAAGTTGAGATAAACTAGATATGTACAAGAGATAAACTAGAGATAGACTAGAAATAAACTAGAGATAGACTGGAGTCAGGGTTAGTTAACCCTGACTCTAAACATGGCCTCCATGTTTAAACCAGGCAGCTTTGAGTGAAGCAGTGTGAGCAGGCTGCAGATATCCTGATCCAACGGTCAGAGGGGTTTCATCTGAATCTGATGTCATCCACATTGCTGCTGTGCTTTCTAGTGTATGATGGGAATTCAGTGAGCCCTTGTATTTCAGACATCAGAGTTAACTACAGCTGCTGTAAGTGATCAGTGACTAGCAGCATCCATTCTGATCTACCAACCACATATTTATCATTTAAAAAAACGAACAAATAAAACGGGCCTTTAAAAACCTCCTACAGTCCGTCTATAACACAGAAAACGACGTTTCTGAGACACATGACACAGAGACAGCATGCAGGACGCTGCTGGGAGTTTTTATTTATCACAGAGAAAATCTCCCATCAGGACTTCGATTCCTGCTGTCATGGAATCAAAACCAGTTTGGATCTTATACTGGAATCATAAAGGTTTAAAATTCTGCTATTATGATAACACCTTTAAACACACACAGAGGTTTTATTCTAATAAATCAGGGTGTTTTGGATGAGAAGTCTTCATAAAAAGAGAGTGGAACAGTGGAATTATACTACTAGACTTGTGAATCCGTGTTAGTGGTTTAAAATGAATGAGTCTAAACCAGCCTGTCCTGCTGACAGACTCTTCTGGGTTTAGTTAGCCGCTCTAATTCAATCCCTGACTTTAATTTTTTGGACATAACTGCGTTTTTAAAGCCTCAGACATGGAGGAAAACACCATCAGTGAGTCATCATCCTCATCCTCAGGTCACTGTCACACCTCTGAGGAGAACATGACATGAAGTCTTCAGTCAGCTGTACGCCGGTATGAGGGGACAAGATGCACATTACAGAGTTAGACCAAGCATGAAAAACATGAGGGAAAATGATTTATGGAGCAATCTGAGGATCCTCCTTCATTAACACGCTGTCATGCCTCACATGGACAGAGAGAAACGGCCCAGAGAATCATGGGAGATTTTTGATGAGGGGCCACAAAAGAAATCAGGAAGTAAGTGAATGACAGAAGCTAAATAAACAGGAGAGACTTCTCTGCCTGCAGAGTAGGGCTGAATGATCCCAGAATTAAAACTTCAGTATAAAACTAGAACAGCACTGATTCATGTTTTAATTTCAGACCACTACTGACTAAAAAATGACCCGTTTCTCCGTTTTTAATGACCACAGAATGTAAGCAGACTCCTGCGCTGTCTACTGAAGTCTTCACGGGGGTTAGTACCACCTGTAGACGCCTGGTAATGTAAACGGATCATTTTGATTTAATTCACAGTACGTCACATTCCCAGGCCAGCATGGAACGATTGCACTCACACTGGTCAAACATGCTGGACTTTAGGCTCACAGATGGCCCAGTGTGAGTGCGCCCTGACAGCCATCAGTCCCCCCGTCCAATCAGCAGTCGTCCATCTTTCTCCTCGTGTCTGTGCCCATCCCTCTACCTGGTAATGTCAGCCCCCCCCCCAGGATTCCCACAGCACCATGTGACAAAGAGGGTCACATTGCATTCTGGGAGAAACTCTCAGCTCAGATCCCCTCTGGGCATGGCCCCGCCCCCTCAACAATCTTGCCCGGTCTCCTCCAAAAATTCCACGGCCTCCAGGGCACCACGGCCCCCGAAATAACAGGACACATCAGCACTTTCAAGTGCATCCCCGAGCACGCTCAGACTGCAGCAGCAGCTGTTAGAGAGAGAGGCTGAGAGGGGTGAGGCGCTATCGTTGGCACGCCCTCGCTCCCCTCCAGTGATACGAGCAGACGAGCCAGACTCCATCAGGGCGCCAGGATAGGTGTGGCTGACAGAGCTGTCCTTTAGACGTCCTTCAGCAGCTCAGCACGAATCACAAATACACTGAAATATCCAATATTCAGACAATGTGTTAGAACAAACCAGCACCAGTTACTAGAAGGTTTGAGGTCCAGTCTCGAGGTTATGATCCAAATATTTGTATTCATGTATCTGTTCATTCATCAGCCAATCAGGACCAAAACTGCAGCAAAGTCTCATCTGACATCTTAAAAGCTGTTCTAGTGACATCCTGCTGTGTCTAAGGTTTACGTTTGATGAAATTTGAACAATTATGAACATTTCCAACCTATCAGTAACTTTAGTTTTATCAGTTTGATGAAGAACTGGACTGGTCCACACAGAGTCCTGACCTCAACCCCATCCAGCACCTTTGGGATGAACTGGAACTGAGATTGTGGTCCAGACGTTCTGGTTCAACATCAGAGCCTGACCTCATAAATGCTCTACAGAATACATGGACACACATTCACACAGGCGGCCGAAAACTTCTGTCCATGTGATGTGTTCAGTTATCCATTTCTGGATTGCTTAAAAGTCTATTAAACTCTATTAAATTCTATTTAAACTCAATTAATCACTATTAAACTCTATTTAAACTCTATTAAACTCAATTAATCTCTATTAAACTCTATTTAAACTCAATTAATCGCTATTAAACTCTATTTAAACTCTATAAAACTCTATTTAAACTCTATTTAAACTTTATTAAACTCAATTAATCTCTATTAAACTCTATTAAACTCTATTTAAACTCTATTTAAACTCAATTAATCTCTATTAAACTGTATTTAAACTCTATTAAACTCTATTTAAACTCTATTTAAACTCTTTTTAAACTCAATTAATCTCTATTAAACTCTATTTAAACTCAATTAATCTCTATTAATCTCTATTTAAACTCTATTTAAAATCTTTTTAAACTCTATTTAAACTCAATTAATCTCTATTAAACTCTATTGAAACTCAATTAATCTCTATTAAACTCTATTTAAACTCTATTAAACTCTATTTAAACTCTATTAAACTCTATTTAAACTCTATTAAACTCTCTTTAAACTATATAAAACTCTATTAAACTCTATTAAACTCTATTTAAACTCAATTAATCTCTATTAAACTCTATTTAATCTCTATTTAAACTCTATTTAAAATCTTTTTAAACTCTATTTAAACTCAATTAATCTCTATTAAACTCTATTTAAACTCTATTAAACTCTATTTAAACTCTATTAAACTCTATTTAAACTCTATTAAACTCTATTTAAACTCTATGAAACTCTATTAAACTCTATTTAAACTCTATTAAACTCTCTTTAAACTCTATAAAACTCTATTAAACTCTATTAAACTCTATTTAAACTCTATTAAACTCAATCTCTATGAAACTCTATTAAACTCTATTAAACTCTATTAAACTCTATTAAACTCTCTTTAAACTCTATTAAACTCTATTAAACTCTATTAAACTCTATTTAAACTCAATTAATCTCTATTAAACTCTATTTAATCTCTATTTAAACTCTATTTAAAATCTTTTTAAACTCTATTAAACTCTATTAAACTCTATTAAACTCTATTTAAACTCTATTAAACTCTCTTTAAACTCTATTAAACTCAATCTCTATTAAACACTATTTAAACTTAATTAATCTCTATTAAACTCTCTTTAATCTCTATTAAACTCTATTAAACTCAATCTCTATTAAACTCTATTTAAACTCTATTAAACTCAATCTCTATTAAACACTATTTAAACTTAATTAATCTCTATTAAACTCTCTTTAAACTCTATTAAACTCTATTAAACTCTCTTTAAACTCTAATAAACTCTGTGAAACTCTATTAAACTCTATTTAACTCTATTTAAACTCTGTTAAACTCTATTTAAACTCTATTAAAGTCTATTTAATCTCTATTTAAACTCTGTTAAACTCTATTTAATCTCTATTTAAACTCTATTAAACTCTATTAAACTCTCTTTAAACTCTATAAAACTCTATTAAACTCTCTTTAAACTCTATTTAAACTCTATTAAACTCAATCTCTATGAAACTCTATTAAACTCTATTAAACTCTATTAAAACTCTATTAAACTCTATTTAAACTCTATTAAACTCTCTTTAAACTCTATTAAACTCTATTAAACTCTATTTAAACTCTATTAAACTCTCTTTAAACTCTATAAAACTCTATTAAACTCTATTAAACTCTATTTAAACTCTATTAAACTCAATCTCTATGAAACTCTATTAAACTCTATTAAACTATCTTTAAACTCTATTAAACTCTATTTAAACTCTATTTAAACTCTATTTAAACTCTTTTTAAACTCAATTAATCTCTATTAAACTCTATTAAACTCTATTAAACTCTATTAAACTCTATTTAAACTCTATTTAATCTCTATTTAAACTCTATTTAAAATCTTTTTAAACTCTATTTAAACTCTTTTTAAACTCAATTAATCTCTATTTAAACTCTATTTAAACTCTTTTTAAACTCAATTAATCTCTATTAAACTCTATTTAAACTCTATTTAAACTCTTTTTAAACTCAATTAATCTCTATTAAACTCTATTTAAACTCTTTTTAAACTCAATTAATCTCTATTAAACTCTATTAAACTCTATTAAACTCTATTTAAACTCTATTTAAACTCTTTTTAAACTCAATTAATCTCTATTAAACTCTATTTAAACTCTATTTAAACTCTTTTTAAACTCAATTAATCTCTATTAAACTCTATTTAAACTCTTTTTAAACTCAATTAATCTCTATTAAACTCTATTAAACTCTATTAAACTCTATTTAAACTCTAGTTAAACTCTTTTTAAACTCAATTAATCTCTATTTAAACTCTATTTAAACTCTTTTTAAACTCAATTAATCTCTATTAAACTCTATTTAAACTCAATTAATCTCTATTAAACTCTATTTAAACTCTATTTAATCTCTATTTAAACTCTATTTAAAATCTTTTTAAACTCTATTTAAACTCAATTAATCTCTATTAAACTCTATTTAAACTCTATTAAACCTTATTTAAACTCTATTAAACTCTCTTTAAACTCTATTAAACTCTATTTAAACTCTATTAAACTCTCTTTAAACTCTATAAAACTCTATTAAACTCTATTAAACTCTATTTAAACTCTATTAAACTCAATCTCTATGAAACTCTATTAAACTCTATTAAACTATCTTTAAACTCTATTAAACTCTATTTAAACTCTATTAAACTCTATTTAAACTCTATTAAACTCTCTTTAAAATATATAAAACTCTATTAAACTCTATTAAACTCTCTTTAAACTCTATTAAACTCTATTTAAACTCTATTAAACTCAATCTCTATGAAACTCTATTAAATTCTATTAAACTCTCTTTAAACTCTATTAAACTCTATTAATCTCTATTAAACTCTATTTAAACTCTATTTAAACTCTTTTTAAACTCAATTAATCTCTATTAAACTCTATTTAAACTCAATTAATCTCTATTAAACAGTATTTAAACTCTATTTAAACTCTTTTTAAACTCAATTGATCTCTATTAAACTCTATTTAAACTCTATTAAACTCAATCTCTATGAAACTCTATTAAATTCTATTAAACTCTCTTTAAACTCTATTTAAACTCTATTAAACTCTATTAAACTCTCTTTAAACTCTATTTAAACTCAATTAATCTCTATTAAACTCTATTTAAACTCTATTTAAACTCTTTTTAAACTCAATTAATCTCTATTAAACTCTATTTAAACTCTATTAAACTCTATTTAATCTCTATTAAACTCTATTTAAACTCTTTTTCAACTCTATTTAATCTCTATTAAACTCTATTTAAACTCTATTAAACTCAATTAATCTCTATTAAACTCTATTAAACTCAATCTCTATTAAACTCTATTTAAACTCTATTAAACTCAATCTCTATTAAACACTATTTAAACTTAATTAATCTCTTTTAAACTCAATTGATCTCTATTAAACTCTATTTAAACTCTATTAAACTCAATCTCTATGAAACTCTATTAAATTCTATTAAACTCTCTTTAAACTCTATTTAAACTCAATTAATCTCTATTAAACTCTATTAAACTCTATTAAACTCTATTTAAACTCTATTTAAACTCTTTTTAAACTCAATTAATCTCTATTAAACTCTATTTAAACTCTATTTAAACTCTTTTTAAACTCAATTAATCTCTATTAAACTCTATTTAAACTCAATTAATCTGTATTAAACTCTATTTAAACTCTATTTATACTCTATTTAATCTCTATTTAAACTCTATTTAAAATCTTTTTAAACTCTATTTAAACTCAATTAATCTCTATTAAACTCTATTGAAACTCAATTAAACTCTATTAAACTCTATTTAAACTCTATTAAACTCTATTTAAACTCTATTAAACTCTCTTTAAACTCTATTAAACTCTATTTAAACTCTATTAAACTCTCTTTAAACTCTATAAAACTCGATTAAACTCTATTAAACTCTATTTAAACTCTATTAAACTCAATCTCTATGAAACTCTATTAAACTCTATTAAACTATCTTTAAACTCTATTAAACTCTATTTAAACTCTATTAAACTCTATTTAAACTCTATTAAACTCTCTTGAAACTATATAAAACTCTATTAAACTCTATTAAACTCCCTTTAAACTCTATTAAACTCTATTTAAACTCTATTAAACTCAATCTCTATGAAACTCTATTAAACTCTATTAAACTCTCTTTAAACTCTATTTAAACTCAATTAATCTCTATTAAACTCTATTTAAACTCTATTTAAACTCTTTTTAAACTCAATTAATCTCTATTAAACTCTATTTAAACTCTATTAAACTCTATTTAATCTCTATTAAACTCTATTTAAACTCTTTTTAAACTCTATTTAATCTCTATTTAAACTCTATTTAAAATCTTTTTAAACTCTATTTTTACTCAATTAATCTCTATTAAACTCTATTTAAACTCTATTAAACTCAATCTCTATTAAACACTATTTAAACTTAATTAATCTCTATTAAACTCTCTTTAAACTCTATTAAACTCTATTAAACTCTCTTTAAACTTTAATAAACTCTGTGAAACTCTATTAAACTCTATTTAACTCTATTTAAACTCTGTTAAACTCTATTTAAACTCTATTAAAGTCTATTTAATCTCTATTTAAACTCTGTTAAACTCTATTTAATCTCTATTTAAACTCTATTAAACTCTATTTAAACTCTATTAAAGTCTATTTAATCTCTATTTTAACTCCATTAAATTTAAACTCAATTAATCTCTATTAAACTCTATTTAAACTCTATTAAACTCTATTTAAACTCTATTAAACTCTATTTAAACTCTATTAAACTCTCTTTAAACTCTATTAAACTCTCTTTAAACTCTATAAAACTCAATCTCTATGAAACTCTATTAAACTCTATTAAACTCTCTTTAAACTCTATTAAACTCAATCTCTATGAAACTCTATTAAACTCTATTAAACTCTCTTTAAACTCTATTAAACTCTATTTAAACTCTATTAAACTCTATTTAAACTCTATTAAACTCTTTTTTTAAACTCAATTAATCTCTATTAAACTCTATTTAAACTCTATTAAACTCATTTAATCTCTATTACACAGCTCTATTTGAAGGACTCGTGTTTGAATACAACTTCACATTTATCTACTGACTTTAAAAATGCATGCTCTCCATGTTCAAGTCCTCACATGATAGCTCCAGTATGAGAGCGTACGCCTGTTCTGGTCCAGGTCTTCATCCTGATGAAATCATCTCTGCACCACATGCAGGTTTGTCTGCAGGATTTTTCATGTGCTAAAAGTTTCAGTGTTTGTTGTTATAATTTGACCAATAAAGTTATTTTTGCTTCATTTGAAAGTGTCTGCATTAGATTTCATAATCCTCATCTCAGTAGTAAAACTATGAAGATTTTTGGTGTCACTGAGCAGCCCTAGTTCAGACTTCAAACTTCAGAGTTTAGGATGAGGATGAAACAAAACTCTATTAAAGTCTATTTAATCTCTATTTAAACTCTGTTAAACTCTATTTAATCTCTATTTAAACTCTATTAAACTCTATTTAAACTCTATTAAAGTCTATTTAATCTCTATTTTAACTCCATTAAACTCTTTTAATCGCAGCTTCATTTAGCTAGGATGTGGTTTGATAATCAGAGCTTGCTAGGCATATTTTGCCTCGTTGCTAAACCTTTGAACAATCAGGGAATAGTGAAATGATACCAAACTGTCTCAGAACTTCTCTCTGTGACAGCAGAGCTCCATCAGTCAGTAAACCTCTGCCTCCATGTGAAAAAAGAGACTGCAGACAGCTTCAGGAGGAGAAATGGGTGGAGATATCTTCACTTCAGACACAAAGTAAACTCCAGGAGAATACAATCGTAGCTGTTCCAGGGTGACAGATGATATCAGCACAGAGGAGGATAGTGATGTATACTTGGAGTTTATCACTATTAGATGAAGAGGAACAGCACTGCCGTGTCTGCCAGCAGAGAGGGAGAGCGGCTGAGATCAAGGTCACAGACTGATCAGCTTTCTGCAGCTCCAACACTGACTTATGTTGCAAGTTGTGCCTTTGCAACAGAGGCACACCCATCTCACTACTTATCTTGTTCTTTCATGGCTGATGTGCCAATAAAATGCATGCTCTCCATGTTCAAGTCCTCACATGATAGCTCCAGTATGAGAGCGTACGCCTGTTCTGGTCCAGGTCTTCATCCTGATGAAATCATCTCTGCACCACATGCAGGTTTGTCTGCAGGATTTTTCATGTGCTAAAAGTTTCAGTGTTTGTTGTTATAATTTGACCAATAAAGTTATTTTTGCTTCATTTGAAAGTGTCTGCATTAGATTTCATAATCCTCATCTCAGTAGTAAAACTATGAAGATTTTTGGTGTCACTGAGCAGCCCTAGTTCAGACTTCAAACTTCAGAGTTTAGGGATGAGGATGGATAAATGAGGAGACTGTTGATTGGTCCATATTGATATTGAAGTTGATATATCAGCAGGACTTTCCATGTCTGCCGTCACTGTTTTAACATGCATCTGTATTTTTAAATACTGTGACTTTTAGTTGGCACTGTGTGAGGATGTGATGGATGAATCTTTTTACATAATGCTCTGTAAACAGGCTGAGATCAGTCGATGCTATATTCCAGTCAAATGATTTCCAGTGAGTTTCAGGGATTGCATCAACGCTGATTTGCATTTCTTTACAGCCAAAGGCTTCTGTGAACAAATGCACGACACTTCCTAAACTACAAACAGAAACAAAACCTTTCAGAGTCCCTCACCTCAAAATTCTGCTCTCATATGCAGGAATCCAGTTATGTATGAAGTAGGAAACCAGTGGGGGATTATGCATCTGCACTGCTAGCGACTCCTCCCGGCTGGCTTTGGCCCAAATCCTGAGGGTGGGGTTTTTGATCTAGGGGGGTAAAAAGTGAGATCTGTGAACATCCCTTCTGGAAAAACTGCTCCCTGCTCAGGAGAGCAGTGCAGTCTTACTGAGCATCTTAAATGGGAAAGAAAAGCCTGTATCTCTGGGCTTTCTAAGGGCCTTGGTGCATCCTGTAGGATCACTGCTTGTTAGCATCCTGTAGGGTCACATTGACATGCTGCAGTGTTAGCATCCTGTAGGGTCTGCAGCAGTTAACATCCTGTAGGTCACTGCTAATGAGCTTAGCATCCTGTAGGATCACTGCTAATGGTGGTTAGCATCCTGTAGGGGTGGATTGTGAGGGCTGCGCTTCAACAGATGGATAAACCCGGGAGAGGAATGCGTGCCAAGCGCCAAATGTATCAGCGGCTTGCTGGGGCATGAAAATGTCAGGTGTCAGCGGCGAGCCACGAGGTCGCTGCTATTCATACAATCCTCCATGTGCTGCATGTACACATAAGGCCTGGTGGACGGGCACGGCGGGGGTGACGGGAAAGAGTATCGCCGGGCAGAGGAGGAGCAGAGGCGTAGATGAGCGGGTGACTCACCTCTTTATCCGCCACGGCCCCATGTGTTCAGACAGGCCGGGCAGGGAAGTGTCAACACCAGGGAGGGCTGTGCACGGCTAACGGCCTCGTGGACGGATAAGAGCTAGAATTATCATCTACAGAGCAACACTCACTCTTCTGCTGCTAGGGCTGTACTTAGACACGTGTTGACTGGCCATGTTTGAAACAGCAGCGCTCACCAGCAAGGGGAGGCTGCTACTCCACAGGAGGGCCCACAGGCTTAGGGTTAGGGCCGGTAGGAGCGAGAGGAGCGCCTGCAGCAGACGGCCCATGTCAGACCACGCTAACGACCGGTTCCCATGTTCTTATAAACACAGGCCTGAAACCCCACTCAGATGCTCTAGAGTTGTAATAAAGCCTCCCACCACTAGTAGCCACTGCAGCTTCAGTTACTGGTTTCCAGCCACAGCTTTAAGCCCAGAACCCATCGATGCCACAGCGCGCTGTCGCGTCACATGATGCATCACTGCTAACCGCCGCCGCTGTGGGTGTGTTCAAAGACAACAATCGCATTTGGACACGCCTCCTTCTGGTGTGTTTCATTTTTGACACCTGCTGACTGAGACATGAGAAAACATGGGAAACTTAGCGGTTAGCATCCTGTAGGATCACTGCTAATGTAGCGGTTAGCATCCTGTAGGGTCACTGCTAATGTAGCGGTTAGCATCCTGTAGGGTCACTGCTAATGTAGCGGTTAGCATCCTGTAGGGTCATTGCTAATGTAGCGGTTAGCATCCTGTAGGGTCACTGCTAATGTTGCGGCTAGCATCCTTTGGTCATTGCTAATGTAGCGGTTAGCATCCTTTGGTCATTGCTAATGTAGCGGCTAGCATCCTTTGGTCATTGCTAATGTAGCGGCTAGCATCCTTTGGTCATTGCTAATGTAGCGGCTAGCATCCTTTGGTCATTGCTAATGTAGCGGTTAGCATCCTGTAGGGTCATTGCTAATGTAGCGGTTAGCATCCTGTAGGGTCACTGCTAATGTAGCGGTTAGCATCCTGTAGGGTCATTGCTAATGTAGCGGTTAGCATCCTGTAGGGTCATTGCTAATGTAGCGGTTAGCATCCTGTAGGGTCATTGCTAATGTAGCGGTTAGCATCCTGTAGGGTCATTGCTAATGTAGCGGTTAGCATCCTGTAGGGTCACTGCTAATGTTGCGGCTAGCATCCTTTGGTCATTGCTAATGTAGCGGTTAGCATCCTTTGGTCATTGCTAATGTAGCGGCTAGCTTCCTGTAGGGTCATTGCTAATGTAGCGGTTAGCATCCTTTGGTCATTGCTAATGTAGCGGCTAGCTTCCTGTAGGGTCATTGCTAATGTAGCGGCTAGCTTCCTGTAGGGTCATTGCTAATGTAGCGGCTAGCATCCTTTGGTCATTGCTAATGTAGCGGCTAGCATCCTTTGGTCATTGCTAATGTAGCGGCTAGCATCCTTTGGTCATTGCTAATGTAGCGGCTAGCATCCTTTGGTCATTGCTAATGTAGCGGCTAGCTTCCTGTAGGGTCATTGCTAATGTAGCGGCTAGCATCCTTTGGTCATTGCTAATGTAGCGGCTAGCTTCCTGTAGGGTCATTGCTAATGTAGCGGCTAGCATCCTTTGGTCATTGCTAATGTAGCGGCTAGCTTCCTGTAGGGTCATTGCTAATGTAGCGGCTAGCTTCCTGTAGGGTCATTGCTAATGTAGCGGCTAGCATCCTTTGGTCATTGCTAATGTAGCGGCTAGCTTCCTGTAGGGTCATTGCTAATGTAGCGGTAAGCATCCTGTAGGGTCATTGCTAATGTAGCGGCTAGCTTCCTGTAGGGTCATTGCTAATGTAGCGGCTAGCATCCTTTGGTCATTGCTAATGTAGCGGCTAGCTTCCTGTAGGGTCATTGCTAATGTAGCGGCTAGCTTCCTGTAGGGTCATTGCTAATGTAGCGGCTAGCATCCTTTGGTCATTGCTAATGTAGCGGCTAGCTTCCTGTAGGGTCATTGCTAATGTAGCGGCTAGCATCCTTTGGTCATTGCTAATGTAGCGGCTAGCATCCTTTGGTCATTGCTAATGTAGCGGCTAGCTTCCTGTAGGGTCATTGCTAATGTAGCGGCTAGCTTCCTGTAGGGTCATTGCTAATGTAGCGGTTAGCATCCTTTGGTCATTGCTAATGTAGCGGCTAGCATCCTTTGGTCATTGCTAATGTAGCGGCTAGCTTCCTGTAGGGTCATTGCTAATGTAGCGGCTAGCATCCTTTGGTCATTGCTAATGTAGCGGCTAGCATCCTTTGGTCATTGCTAATGTAGCGGCTAGCTTCCTGTAGGGTCATTGCTAATGTAGCGGCTAGCATCCTTTGGTCATTGCTAATGTAGCGGCTAGCTTCCTGTAGGGTCATTGCTAATGTAGCGGCTAGCATCCTTTGGTCATTGCTAATGTAGCGGCTAGCTTCCTGTAGGGTCATTGCTAATGTAGCGGCTAGCTTCCTGTAGGGTCATTGCTAATGTAGCGGCTAGCATCCTTTGGTCATTGCTAATGTAGCGGCTAGCTTCCTGTAGGGTCATTGCTAATGTAGCGGCTAGCATCAGTAAACCTAGCTGAAGGTTATCTGGAGCTCAGGGACGGTCCTGGCTGTCTCTTTAGTCACTCCTGGTTCATTTATCTCTTCTTCAGTTCTTTCTCTCTTCCTCCTCCGGGCATCGGCTGATTTTGGGCGTTCACGCCTGAAGGTATTCAGCCAATCAGACTCTATGACGCCCTCGTTTGACCAGTCATCACGCAGCGGTCGTATCTAAATCAGTCCTAACGGTCGGCCTGTGGTTTCAGTGTGGACGCCACATCCCTCCCCCGCCCCGGCCACCTCCAATCGCTGATCAGCATCCGGTCTGGAGCCTTGTGGGTCCCCTGCTGGTCTCGTCCCGCATCCCTCGGTCTCCTCCGCCAAGCCACCTCGCTGGTTCTTGGGCCAGCTTCTCAGAAGTCTACTCCTCATCTGACCCTGCACCAACACCACCACCAGGGTCTAGACTCCTCAGGCCGTTTCCTGTTCCTGCTGTCTGCGTCACTGCCCCTCATGTACATGAAGTCATCACAATGGAGTCTCATCACATCATTAGATTTACTAAATAAACTCAGATGAAGTCTAACCACTCAACCAACACATCAGCTAGCACACTGAGCACCATATTAACCTGTTAATATGGAGAAACTAGCTGCTAACTTTAGCCACGCTCTACTCAGCAGATCAGCCTACATCATAGACCCACTGGTGCAGTGATCAGTGGTGAATGTGACTGTTTTCAGAGCAGTTACTCCACTTTAGCCAGCTATGAAAATGAATATCAGCCATGAATGAGAAGGAGGTTTAGGGTCTGAGCTACATTTACAGCTCAGCATCGACGCTGGTACCAGCTCAGAAGAATTACAAATGTCTGCATACTGGAAACCAGCACAAATCCAGAACTGTGCATCGCTACTGGGGGTGACGTCCGGACAAAAATCCGGTCTGAATCGTTCTGGCGCGTAGCCGCTCCAAGATGCTATCCAGTCTGGTTTTACTCTCCAGTTAGTGACTGGCTGGTGCACCAGTCACCCCATCAAAACACACCAGTTGGCATTTTGTTACACAGCTTTTTCCAAAGCCCCCAGGGTCTGTGTCAACTGCGTCCTGGTCCAGACAAAGCCCCCTAAATCCAGGATTTCTTTTCCACATTGTGCCCTGGTGTCCCCCTCTTTGTTGATTTTTCCACTTTGTGCAAGGCCAGGGCATTTGTACCAGTCTGTTAGGCCCACGTCAAAAGAAAAAGTATCCGCTGTTGACGGCTAGGGCCGCTCTTGTTATTCATGTCATGCCTGGTGGTTTAGTAGGGCAGGGTGCAGAATTTTCCAGAAGCAGCTGTGTGCTCGGGAAGCTGACAGAGCGCCAGGCCAAAAAGGGATTCTATCTCTCACTTCACTCTCTCTGCAGACCCCTCCCTTCCCCTCCATCGGCATGCTTGGCTCGCTGCCTGGACTTACTCAAACTCACACTCAACCAGAAATATCCGCTCCCCCCTCCTCCCCCCCGAACATATCCCTCTGGCTCAACAGAGAAGCTTCCATCACTCCGGATGACATTGGATCATTTTTCTCCCCCTGCACATTCCAACCAAAGAGGAGGACAAGGGCGGGGAGCGGCTGCGGCTCTGCTCTGTGATTATATCATTACAGAGCAGCAGACATGTGTACAGTATATCAGGCACAACCTGTCATTAGCATACTTCATACGATGACGGCTAAATACGAGTGTGCTTCTGTTGGATCCCACCAACTGGATCGCCCTTTGTGCCAGTGTGGCGGCGTGAAACTGGGGGACGTTTCCTCCCAGAGCAGTGAATTTGAGATCAACCTTGAGCTATAAAAACCCTCTCTTGTTTACTGTACCACGACCCCGCCTCAGCACCTGTTGTGACACGCTCTGCCCGGGTTATCAGATACTCCGAAGGCTCTGCTGGCGGTCTAAATAAACCCGTCCCAGCGACACAGTTGTGTAATACACTCAAAGTGGCCGGCTCCAATAATAGCACACACCTGTCAAACACAGACCCTGCCTGTTCTCTCTGCCGACCTGACCTCCTCTCGCTCCTTAACTCCGACTCAAATGTTCCATGGCTGAGAGACAACGTAAACACTTTCTGCAGAAAATTGTTTCCAACAAGCGCAGGCACAAAGAGGTGGAGGGTAAAAGCAGGAGAAGGAACATTTTGACTGGCAGGGGAGGGTGAACAAAGGCGATAAAAGCTTTATTCTGCCTCTGCAGAGATTGTGCAGTGGCTGCCACTATAAAGCCTTGATTGACAACAACATTAGCACTCAGAGGAGAAATCGCTCCCACTCACCGTTATGTAACACACAAAGAAACTACAGCAAGCTTGTGGATGTGTATTAGTGTCTGTGTTCATGTGAACGCTCACTCATTGTATTCCCAGATAAAAACAAAAGTGACAGACTATCTAAGAGTGCAGCTCTTATCTGATGAAAACTGTATCCCTTCAAGGAGATGAGAGCCGACGTACAACAGCCAGGATCTCTCCAGAGTCCTGGATTCATGTGGCACATAAACACCGTCCTCTAACGTGGATCTTTGTTGTTCAGCAGAGCATCAGTGAAGTCCTAATTGTGTGGTTGTGATGGAGTATGGAGTCATTATTTGTTGCAGAACTGCATTTAGAGAGAAAGACTTAATGAGTTTGGGCTTCAGACTTTCCTTTAAAACCTGCCTCAGTGTTTAAAACCAGCTCTTAGCTTTTCTCTGCTTGCTCTCAAAGCTTTACCTGCCTGCTCAAATTTGATGCGCCTGTGCTGAAATCATTCTCCTCTCCAAACTTTCTCTGCACACGTATGAAACTTCTCTTCATTTGCTCGAAACTTTCTCTGCATGCACTTAAACATTTTTCCACTCATGTATGAAACTTGATCAGCGCCATTTAAAACTTTATTTGTGCACGTATGAAACTTTTCTGTGCATGCTCAAACCTTTTACTCTGATCTCAAAACTTTCTTGAAACCTTCTCTGCGTCTATTTAAAACGTTTTTGGCATGCGTATGAAGCTTTATCTGTGCATGCTCAGAACTTGTTCTGCAAATGCTTGAAAGTTTATCGGTGCACGCCTCACACTTTATCTTCCTCATGTGAAACTTACGCATGTCATATCTTTCTCTGCCTAGAACACATTTTCTTCACACATATGTAACTTTCTCTGTGTACACAAACCTTTAATTCTTTAAATCCATCGGCATTTCCAAAAAAAATCCTTATTGCAACACCTTTAATGTGAGAAACCAGCTAGATGAAACTCTTGAATTAAACATTTGATTCCATGCAAAAACAGCATTTGGAAACAGAGAAAAGGGCTGAGTTACAAGACTGCACACGTTTCACTACAAGGATGAAGGAACTACTTTTCCCACAATTCATTGCACCTGATGTTGTTTGATGTTCAGGATAGTTTTTCCAACTTTAGAACCGTATCTGTTGATTTGACCAGCCCTTGTTTTTATCACAGAGTCTGCGTTAATATCATCATGATGTGACCGATTATGATAAGCATTTATTTTGCTTCATGTTTTATTGTCATCAACAGTCTTTGTTCGTTTGGGTGCCGCAGATATTTCCAGGGTTGACTGTGTCTACACCTGAGGATTGTGGGTAATGTAGTTTTTTATCCTGACATGGAAAACTGTTTTGTTGTGTTTGTCGTTTACTCTTAGCTTACTGTCAGTCTAACACTGCCTTTGGATTTCTTGATGACCCAGCCAATAGAAATCAGCCAATCATGTTTGCTCTGCCAGTTGTTGCTATGCTTTTGCCGTTCCTTTGATCCTAAAGGGATAGTCCCAACATTCTGTCACATACACATCACAAACGTCATAGAGCCAAGAATCATCATAAACTGTAACTCTGATACCAAAGAACAACCCAGAATCCATCCATGAACAATCGTTCTACGTTTCTGTAGGAACAACTACGCTGGAACTTTAGGGCTGGAATGATGTGTACGTGATAGAATGTTAGGACTCTAAATGAGGTCAAAGCAAATGAAGAACAGCATGTCAACAATGGGCAGAATAAACCAGATTAGTCGATCCTGTTCCTGCGTCTCATTGGTTGGTTCATCAAAAAAAAAAAGCTCACTGAGAATGTTTCGTATGCAGGCAAAGAAAAGTCAGAGTGGCTAGTAGACGTTTGAGCACCAAAGGAGAACAATTTTAAGTTATATTATCAGAATGTTAGAAGGCATACGTGAGTCTTGCAACAATAATGACTCCATAGTTGAGGTTGAAGTTTTCACAGCCCCGTGTCTCAGCGTGAACTGGTGATAATTGTCCATGGCTGCATGAGGCCTGATGGCAGAGCAAGGGAAGGACAGACAGGGACAAGAGGAAATAAACATCCCATAATGCATCAGCATAGATCTGCTGACACACCCCAGAACCCGGCCATTCATCAGCCCAGCAGCCCGTCCCGTCGTCAGGCCGTTCACACATGCAGAGAGAGCGTCTGCATACAGATGGCTGCTGTGATGGTCCTTTATCTTCAACAATAGTCCTCTGAGAGTCACAGAGGGACTAGAGTACCCTATCTAACTAAGACTGGTTTAGATCCATTTACATTACAAACTCATCAGATCACAATCTGTCCTGCCACGGGTTTCCTGGGGTCCTTTCTCAGACATCTGTGATCCTAAACGGGTCGTTCTGAAGAGCTCAGAGACTTCCAGTTCTGTGATGATGACACCTTTGACATAATTCATCCCTGCTAGATATTCCTCAGCCAGCTGGTAGAGATGTTATTAGAAAGGATTATGAGACAGCCAGTCTTAATGCTTCAGCAGACCAAGACATTCTGGACAATGCTACGCTTCCAACAGTTTGGGGAAGGCCCTTTTCTACTCCAGCATGACTGTGGCCCAGAGACCATAAAGGGACTAGAAAGACCAGAGTCCTGACCTCAACCCCATCCAGCACCTTTGGGATGAACTGTAACAGAGATTGTGGTCCTGGCCTTCTGGTCCAACACCAGAGCCTGACCTCAGAAACGCTCTACAGGATGAATGGACACACATTCCCACAGAAACACATTTACTTCAAATATATGTATTTAGATTCAGTGTCATTACAATCCCTATTAGTGTAATGGTCAGGCGGGTGAATACTTTTGTCCTCACAGTGTTTGACACAAAATCGAGGGATGCAGGATATTGATTTTCTGCTGATCCCTGAGATTTACTGATTCATTAGAGCCTAAACAGAAATATAGCTGTAGTTCAGCCCTCAGACTTTAGCAGTTTCACACTAGGGGCCCGGTCCCGGATGCGGGTGCACTTTAGCCCAAAGTCCGGTTTGTTTGGGTACACTCTTCTCCACAATAAATCACCTTCTCTGCCCCATTGACAACCTTCATCCCCCAGCCAACTTCGACCGCTGCACTAGGCACCTGCAGTTTTTCCAGGATAAAGTTGCCTCCATCCAGCAGCAACTTTCATCTGGACCTCCACCTCAGGATTTCACTTCACACCAGGACACCGCTCCTCCGCCTCACTGCCGTCTTTCCTGCTTCACACCCGTGGACACTCTCCAAGTGGTCGAATGGGTCTAGAAGGCCAAGGCATCCACCTGCTCCCTCGACCCCATGCCCACACCACTGGTGAAAGCATCTCTGTCTGTTCTGTGCCCCATCATGGTAGACATCATCAACACCTCATTATCATCTGGAATTGTCCCCTCATCCTTCAAAACTGCCTCAGTAACCCCCATCATCAAGAAGCCTGAGTCAGACCCGGAGGACCTCTCCAACTATCAACCGATCTCCAACCTTCCCTTCATCAGCAAAATTCTCGAAAAAGCAGTCACTGCCCAACTCCAGCAACACATGTCCAACCATGAGCTCCATGAACCTCTTCAATCAGGATTTCACACTCACCACAGCACTGAGACCGCCCTTATCAAAATAACCAACGACCTCCTCACAGCTGCAGATTCTGGACACATCAGCCTCCTCATCCTCCTTGACCTAACCGCTGCCTTCAACACAATATCCCACACCGTCCTCCTTGACCGTCTATCTCACCATCTTGGCATCACTGGTACAGCTCTCTCCTGGTTTCACTCATATCTCTCACAAAGAAAACAGTTTGTTACCATCGGCACCTTTCACTCATCCCCCGCCCCAGTTAACCAGGGCGTGCCTCAAGGCTCTGTTCTTGGACCTCTCCTTTTCACCATCTACATGCTTCCCCTTGGACAGATTATTCACAAACACGGTCTCAGCTTCCACTCTTATGCAGATGACACCCAACTCTATCTCAGCACCAAACCATCCACTCAGCTCCCTCCCCACTCCCTGGTAAACTGCCTCCATGACATCAAAGCCTGGATGACCTCTAACCAACTCAAACTCAACAGCAATAAAACAGAGCTCATGGTGGTGGCCCCCAAAGCGCTGCTGCAGAAGGTCGGAGATCTCATGCTCCATGTGGACGGGACCTCCATCTGTCCGTCCTCCGAGGTCCGAAACCTGGGCGTCATCCTGGACTCCACCCTCTCCTTCCAGTCCCACATAAAGTCTGTCACCAAATCTGCCTTCTATCATCTCAAGAACATCTCCAGACTCCGACCATCACTCCCTGATTCTGTGGCTGAAACACTCATTCATGCTTCTATAACCTCCCGCCTGGACTACTGTAATGGAGTCCTGTCTGGAGTTCCCAGCAAAACCCTGGACAGGCTTCAGTACGTCCAAAACTCTGCAGCTAGAGTTCTCACCCGCACTAGACCCTGGCAACACATCACTCAGACCCTCATCCACCTCCACTGGCTCCCTATCAAGTCCCGTATCAACTACAAAGTCCTCCTCCTCACATACAAATCTCTCCATGCTCTGGCTCCCCAGTACCTTTCTGATCTCCTCCATCCATACACACCATCCCGCAACCTTCCATCTTCAGACACCGGCCTACTTTCCATGCCCAAAACCAAACTCTGAACCTATGGAGACAGAGCCTTCAGTGCTGCAGCCCCCACCCTCTGGAACACTCTTCCTGCAGACATCTGTAGCGCTCCATCTCTGGACATTTACAAAAAACGTCTCAAGCACCACCTGTTCACCACAGCCTACAGTCTTCACTAAACCACCCTCACACTCATCCTACCCTCACATAGTTTGTCCATGTCTATGTGTTCCTGTAAAGCGTCCTTGGGTTTCTTGAAAGGCGCTATATAAATTCAAGATATTATTATTATTATTATTATTATTATTATTAGTGTGAATGCAAATGAACCACACCCGGGCACCGGGCCCAGGCCCACTTGGGGAGGTGGTCTTGGGATGTGATTCAAGTGGATTCTGGCACGGTTCGGATGAGATGTGAATGCAACCGTGCCTGGATACGGGACAGAGCGCCATATTAGCTTCATGACATCATCAGAAAAACTAAACTTCTTTCCACAGCGCAGCAGTTTGTTCATATTTCTCCTCAATAAAGGGCAGAAATCATCAGAATCCAGCCAATGAACGGTCTGTTGTGACACCTTACAGATGAACAGAAGCTGGAGTCAGTGAGAGGAGGTGCAAAGGCAAGAAAAGTCTCCTGTCTCCTCAAACCCGCTGTATCAGTGCAGCATGAGCCCATTTAATCCTCTGAGCTGTAGCAGATGTGCAGATATGAAGACTGAAGTTGCTGCCATCTTAAAAGTGATTTGAATCATCCATGGCTGCAGGATGGACTTTTTGCCGGGTCAAAACAAAAACAATCTTCACTCAGGTCATGACCCCAGTTGTTGCCATGGTAGCTTCTTCTTCTTCTCTCTCCTCCTTTGTGGGGTTGTGAACCAGCTACGTGCATACCGCCACCTGCTGTTTTAGACTGAGTAAATATGCAAGTGGGCCTGGGCACGGATCGATGTTGCTAGTGTGAAAGCAAGCCGGGGGAATCGCACTGCAGCACGGTTCAAAACAACTGGGCCTACTGTGAAAGCACCCTAAAACTCACTTTAAAGTTTCTGGAATGAAGAAAAGACTCCAGCTGAAGTCAGTCTGCTGTTCTGAGGGTCGTATCACCGCTGTTCAGAGCTGATATATTTATTTATACTGGTGACTATCTGCTGACATTTCCATATCTGACTCCACTCATTGATATGGGTTTTATCGTACATCCCTAACAAAACCATTTCAACTGCAGTATGAGTTAAACCCATACAAATATAGATTATGTATTTATATCGATAGAGTCCTGGATGAACAGTGAGGGGAGCCACCATGTTTTTAATCACCACAAATTGCAAACAGACTTCTGCACACGGCCTAAGTTGCACAGAAACATTGTCAACATCTCTGTAATGGAGCGCTGCCGGTGTTCAGACTCTGCAGGAGTTTTCTGCCCTTGTGAAATAGATGAAGCTCACTCTGATAACACAGGCTAGTTTTTACTGATTCCAGCCATAACTCTTGCTGCTAACTTCAATCTTCACACCTCCAGTGATGTGAAACTGCTTAAAAACTTCTATTTCATGAGCTCTTGGTGGTTATCTGGCCTAAAGGCGGAGCACAGATGGCCCCCACGAGCCATCACATCTGATGTGGAGCTCTCAGCTGACTAAACAAGCAGCTACGGGGGGGGGGGGGTAGACAGTCACCTGCTACCCCCCTATGCTTTAACACACACGTACAACCCACACAAAGCTGACAGCTCAGCCAAAAACGGCCCATTCAGCCGCTCTGCAGAGACACGCAGCAGACGCTCAATGGCTGTGATTGCGTCAGTGTTTCTGAGCTGAAAACGCTGCACGCTGATGACCTGGACGCTCGTCTGCAGCAGAGCAGCTGGCTCCGGATCCTTCTAGATCTCAGCCATGCTAGCTGTTTTAGCACGGCTAATTTTGACAGCTAGGCTAACTTAAGCTGGGCATGTCAGAGGTGCCAGCAAGCATTTTACTACTGTGACTGGCATGCCCCGCCCACAGGCCCAAAAATATACGTCTGAGAGGACGAGTTCAGCCGGAGAACAGGAGAAGTCCTGACTGTAGTTTGACACGGTTTGGTCTTTAGATCTGTCAGGATCTGTGGAGGAGTTTTTACAGGAGAACCTCTGCTAGTGGACTTCATTTACAGCCCCTCTGCAGCCATATTGCCATGTTGCGCTTATTCTCGATTGCAGGAGATAACACTCCCCTCTCTCGCCTCCTATTTTTCATTCGGCACAGTAGCAGCACGCCATCTTATCAGCTGATCCTGGGCCAGAAGCTGGGAGTAGTTGCTCAGCAGAAAAAGGAGGGATTGTGCTGGGCTGGGCTTTAATATGAGAAAAAGCCAAATGCTGCGGGATCATTCTCCTGCTTTGTCCTCATCTCTCTCCGTTGTTCATTTTTCATCCTCTCTGCTTTCATCTTTCTGTCCTGCGCCCCCTCTCCTTCCTCTGCATTCTGCTCACTCTCCTCCTCCTCTCTCTCTCTTCCTCTCTCTCTGCTCCACTTACAAGATTTGGCAGCACTCCAAGATCTGAGAAAAACATCGGAGGCATCGCCTCGTTTTGATGTCTGGAAAGAGAGAGAGTCCTCATTTCCATTTCACAGCAACAGCACGGCAGAGAGAGCGAATACGAGAATATGGAGAGCGTAGAAGAGGGATGGGGAGGGCAGATGTACATCTTACATCGCAAGAAAGAAATAAAATTAGATTCAGAGCTTGATGACGGAGTTTATACAGGAAGAAGATGCAAACATGAGGAGAGACAGACAGGAAAGATGCGTCACTGAAACATTTAAAGGAAAAGAAAATGTCTGGGTTTTGTTTGTGTGACCTCCAAAGGACACTCAGAACATTTTCACATCCGTAGATAACTGAGCTAGTTCCACTCAAACATGTCGGACCAGTAGGGTTGGGTATTGTTTGGGATTTTTCCAGCACCCTTTAGTGTAAGTGACCAGGGGGACTGTTTCCTTTCCCCCATTAATTCATGTGTCTCCCGTTCCCTGCTCCATTAATCAGCTGGTATAGTCGCTCAATTATGAGCCAATCCCAATCTGCCACAGCCTCTTTTGATCTAATCATCCTGCTGCAACCCTCCTCCACCCAGCTACCTCCAAGTCCTCTCATCAGTGTCTGGGCCAAGCTCCTTAGAAGTCTGCTCCTCATCCTCTCCTTCACCAGTGTCTAGACTCCGTAGGGGGGTCTCTACCCTGCTGCCGGCCTCACTACCCTTCAGGTTCTTGAAGACACCACTATGCAGTCTATTTCACATTTCAAACATTTCCAAACTTGTCAAATATATTTGGTAAGATCTTAAGAACAGTGTTGGTGCCTGAATCAAACCTTTGAAGAGAGAAAAGTCTGTCAAAGTCACTGAGTAAATAGAGCGGTCTGAGTTTTGTAAATGATTCAGAGAAACGTCTGTAAAAGAGAAATGTGTGGAACTTCTTTACATAAGAGGCGCAAACTAAACCCATATACCGCCGCTGCATCAGAGATGAACACATTCTCGGTAGGAGCGTGTGAGCAGAGGAGAGGCATGATGAAAACATATTCAACTACAAACTATTTTGGTGGGGGGTCGTGTCAGGATGGCGGTGTCCCGAAAGGAAGCACCAAACTCTATGATGTAATTCAGAACAATAGGCGTCAGGCGTCATCCCTATAGACCAGGGGTTCCCAGACTTTATCTGTTGGCCCCCCTTTGGTAGAAGGAAACATTTTCACGAGACCCCACCCCTCGCCAAATACATCAGCACATAAATGTTTATTCATATTCACAGAAAACCTATTCCATGCAGTCAGGATGAGACTGCATCTAAAAAAGATGGGCGCAGCTCTTTTCTTAATGCCCAAGTGAAGCCAAGGGTCAAGACATGACCTTCATATTTTCATCTCTTTGTTTCAGTGGTGAGGTCTGCTGTAGACTCTTCAGAAAGTCTTAGTCCACTATCTACTTGGAAGTCATCACAGTGTGCCATACTCTAATAACAGTGCAAAATGGTGTAGGGGAGAATGGGCTTGGTTGTCACACTCTCTATCTCTTTGTGGTTGGTTGTTACACTCTCTCTGGGGTTGGTTGTCACACTCTCTATCTCTTTGTGGTTGGTTTTTACACTGTCTTTGGGGTTGTTGTCACACTCTATCTTTGGGGTTGGTTGTCACACTGTCTTTGCGGTTGTTGTCACACACTTTCTTTGGGATTGGTTGTCCCACTGTCTTTAGGGTCGGTTGTCACACTCTTTTTGGGGTTGGTTGTCACATTGTCTTTGGGGTTGGTTGTCACACTGTCTTTAGGGTCGGTTGTCACACTCTTTTTTGGGGGTTGGTTGTCACACTCTTTCTTTGGGGTCAAGGTTTATGTTTTTTACAAAGATGTGTAAAGTTCTAGGTGTGTCTTCCTCCAAAGTTAACCTTTCTCTGTCAATGGTGCCTCCGTGGATCTGGGTCCCAACTGTAGCCTGTGCCACAGAATGAGACATATAGGTCGTTTCCACTGAGCGGTCTGGCTCAGTTCGGTGCGGTACGGCACGTTTTTTTTTTTTTTTTGGTGTTTCCATAGAGAAAGGGTCCCAAAATACCGACCCGTACTGTCCCACTTTTCGGCACCTTTCTGTAGGGGTGCCAATCTTACCTCACCGTACCAAAAAGGTGGAGCTACACACAACAATAGGAGCTGCACTGACGTCACGTCAGCATGCAACTCAGCTGCTCACCTCCAGGCTTCAAACAAGGAAGTCTGCGCTGTGAGGAGTGGCAAAAGCAGGAGAAAAACGGACTAATATCTGCCTAAATGGGAAATATTTGGACTCGACAGAGATCCAAACTGTTTCCTGGTCTGTGGATGTTGGTATCTGACCACAAATCCAGTTTCCTGACATTTATCTGGATGATTTTAAGAACCTGAGCCTGAAGGCTCACATCAGCCTGATCCATCCACGATGGATGAGAAACTAAATTAATGCTGAAGTTTTGTGAATATGAAGCCTTAGATGAGTTCATTCTCTTCTCTAACTCGTTATTAATCTACGTCTTACGTTAGGTAACCTGTGAAAACATCGCTCTGTGGTTGTTGGACGTGTTTGTAAAACTTCAAGCTGCAGACTATTTTAAAACCAGATCAGTGCATCCCGGGTTTCTGACTTAATCTAGCTTGATTTTAACACCAGCTGAACTTTAACTTTATTTTTAATGCGGCGAGTTCACGCAGTACAGCTCTGAACTTTCATATTTAGTCACATAAACTGTTCTAGACTAGATATATTCACATATTAACGCAGCGTTACGACTCAAACCGTCTCTGTACACGTATTCATCAGCTGAGGATCTATACTGACAGCAGTTAACATCATTAAGATGTAGTTATTTTTTAAAAAGCACTCTCAGCTGAAATAAAGCTGTTTACTGCTTATTCTCTACTGATTTCTGTCCCCCATCCTTTCTATAACTCTGCTGCTGCAACAGCTGACTCACGCTGTCTGTGACTTTACATGCATGCTTTCACAGCCCCGCCCACCCAAGTGAGAGCACAGGTGTCTGTGGAAACGCAAGCTATTTGGGGGTTTAGCGTACCAAACCATACCAAACCGAAATGAATCAAACCGGACCCCCTGATGGAAGCACGGCTATAATGGTGATGATTCACGATCAGGAGTCTGTGCATTTAGTTGTATTTAGAAGTTAACTGGATGTTTGCACTCAGTCTGCTGCACATGGACTGGTATAGTTTGGATGCAGCCTCCACCAGAAATTCTGATTTTATCTCAAGTGGAACAAAGTGCCACTGATCACACTGGAGCATGTGCAGTAGAGCTGCAAAGAGGGACTGCAGTTTGCTCTGCAGTGCACTTAACCGGTGGATCGCTGCTGAGTATGTGGAATTTGGGGGTAGAAGTGTCCTCCAGAAAAATGCATCATTTTCAGGCAACAATGTTTACGATTACACTCATGACAAGGTGAAACAGCAGGTTTAAGACCAGCCTGAGTATGGTCAGCAGAGGAAGATCCTCAGTAAGGAGCAGAACAAGAGCATTTCTTCACACTGTAGCAGTATCTGCCATACTTCTGCTCCTAAATGGACTCTGGTCTGTTGCCTGCATGCTGGGATAAGGACAGAAATCCAGTTAAATGTCCGTACTGGGCCTCAACTTCAGTTCAACTTAACCATGCATGTAAAAGAGCTGTTTTTGTTTCCAGCTGGTGCTATGAATAGAGCAGCCACTCAAAGAAATCCAAACCCACTGAACTCCTGCAGAGAGAAACACTCAATGTTCTGCCTGCTTATTGCAGTAATTTGGTCCCATTTCAGTCTGAGGGAACCCAAGTTTGGCTCTCAGCATTGTAATCATCCAAACTTTGCAGGCGTTCATGGTAAACAGGCCAGGCCAGCCTCATGTAAACCCCCTCTGAGGACCGAGCCAGGAATCAGAAGGGGGAATTTTACACATCCTGCGATTCAGCCGTGCTCCTCCTAATTGCCGGTTGTAGCTCCAGAAGAAGAGGAACCGTCATTACTCGTCTCACAGGAGCCGAGCCGGGCTCTGAGGGAAACTTTGATTGATGAAAAGAAAAAAAAAGAGGCAGCAGATCGGAGCGTGTCCTCGATACAACATTTGCTGTGACCTTGTTTTGCCTGACAGGTCTAAAATTAACCGAGTGGATCAGTTGAACAGGGAGTGGAGAAATGTGGACCAGATTCCGCTTTTGGCGCGTCCCTGTCTCTGCTCGCTTTCAGGGGATTACAGCAGCACGAGCATGCCTTCTGATTTATTGTGCTAAACATAGGTTCATTAGTGAAACAGCTGGCTGCACTGACAGCTTCACCATCTCCCTCCACCCTCTGGATCAGATTCAAGGTTTGAATGTAAAATAAATGCCCAGGGATTATCATTCAGAATGCATATGAGTGTGGATGTCAGCGTGAGCGCTACGCTTCTCCTTCAGGCTAAATAAACGTCTGTGTTTTAGTTAGCGAGTGTTTCTTCAGGTTATACAGCAGCAGAATTACACAGGAATCATCACACACACGTTTATCTCAGAGGGCAGAGCCAGAGAAAGCTGCTCATTCTCCAAAGAAAGAAAATATGAACTCAGACCGGCCCAGATCTGCATAGCGGCCTACAGCAGAGTTAACCATTAGAAGGACCGGCTTCTTCACCTCTCTGACCGCCTTTCACTTAGCCTGATTAACGAATCTGTGACGAGGAAATCAATCCATCAGCCAATGAGGAGTTTATGAGCATCGATCAGGCTGTGCTGCAGGAGACGTCTGCTTTAAAAGATATTTCACCGCAGGAACATCCAGGCTTTGGCTGACAGGAAGTCAGAGTGCACCGGCTGAAAGGTTCAAAAATCAAACGACAACACAGGACAGAAATCTGCAAAACAAAGCCAGGCCTAAACCCAGCCCACCAGGGCCAACCTACCGGGGCCAACCTACCGGGGCCAACCTACCGGGGCCAACCTACCGGGGCCAACCTACCGGGCCAACCTACCGGGCCATCCTACCGGGCCATCCTACCGGGGCCAACCTACCGGGCCAACCTACCGGGGCCAACCTACCGGGCCAACCTACCGGGCCAACCTACCGGGGCCAACCTACCGAGGCCAACCTACCGGGGCCAACCTACCGGGGCCAACCTACCGGGGCCAACCTACCGGGGCCAACCTACCGGGCCAACCTACCGGGCCAACCTACCGGGGCCAACCTACCGGGCCAACCTACCGGGGCCAACCTACCGGGGCCAACCTACCGGGGCCAACCTACCGGGCCAACCTACCGGGGCCAACCTACCGAGCCAACCTACCGGGGCCAACCTACCGGGCCAACCTACCGGGGCCAACCTACCAGGGCCAACCTACCTGGGCCAACCTACCGGGCCATCCTACCAGGGCCAACCCACCAGGGCCAACCCACCAGGTTCAACCCACCGGGGGCTAACCCATAAGAGCCAACCCACCAGGGCCAACCCACCAGGGCGAACCCACTAGGGCCAACCTACCAGGGCCAATCTACCAGGGCCAACCCACCAGGGCCAACCCACCAGGTTCAACCCACCAGGGCTAACCCACCAGGGCCAACCCACCGGGGCTAACCCACCAGGGCCACCCTACCAGGGCCAAACCACCGGGGCCAACCTACCAGGGCCAACCCACCAGGCCTAACCCACCGGGGCCAACCCACCAGGGCCACCCCACCAGGGCTAACCCACCAGGGCCAACCTACTGGGGCTAACCCACCAGGACCACCCTACCAGGGCCAAACCACCGGGGCCAACCTACCAGGGCCAACCCACCAGGCCTAACCCACCGGGGCCAACCCACCAGGGCCACCCTACCAGGGCTAACCCACCAGGGCCAACCTACCAGGGCCAACCTACCAGGGCCAACCTACCAGGGCCAACCCACCAGGGCCACCCTACCAGGGCCAACCTACTGCGGCTAACCCACCAGGGCAAACCTACTAGGGCCACCCTACTAGGGCCACCCTACCAGGGCCAACCTTCTGGGGCTAACCCGCCAGGGACAACCCACAAGGGCTAACCCACCAGGGCCAACCCACCAGGCCCAACCCACCGGGGCTAACCCACCAGGGCCAACCTACCAGGGCCAACCCACCAGGGCTCATCCACCAGGGCCAACCCACTGGGGCTAACCCACTGGGGCCAACCTACCAGGGCTCACCCACCAGGGCCAACCTACCAGGGCCAACCTACCAGGGCCAACCCACCAGGGCCAACCCACCAGGGCCAACTTACCAGGCCCAACCCACCGGGGCCAACCTACTGGGGCCAACCTACAGGGGCCAACCCACCGGGGCCAACCCACCGGGGCCAACCCATCGGGGCCAACCTATCAGGCCCAACCCACCGGGGCCAACCTACTGGGGCCAACCTACAGGGGCCAACCCACCGGGGCCAACCTATCAGGCCCAACCCACCGGGGCCAACCTACTGGGGCCAACCTACAGGGGCCAACCCACCGGGGCCAACCCACCGGCGCCAACCCACCGGGGCCAACCTACCAGGGCCAACCCACCAGGGCCGACCAACCAGGGCCATTCTACCAGGGCCAACCCACTGGGGCCAACCTCCCGGGTTTGACCTATCGGGGCCAAACGCCAGCCAGCTGCAGATGTCAACATGAGAAATGACATGAAAATAAAGCACCTGTTTTAGGAACATTAAAGCTTTAAACTGCTTATCTCATGGCCAATACGCATTATTACTCTGACTGTAAGGCAGAATAAAGGGGAAGCTTTCTGAGACCCAGACCTGTGGAAGTCTGCAAAAACATGATCCATCTTAGCATCAGGTCATGGCTGCATTATTTGATTTAAACCTCCTCAGACCTAAGCTTCTGTTCCACTCAGACTTTTACCTTCTCACACCTATTCAGAATGACTCGGACCTGAAAAGTTCAACAGCTCAGCTTTATGTTTGAACAGGAATAAACTGAAGTGACATCCACAAATCTCCTGAAGCTCCTGTTTCCACAGAAAATACACCAGAAAACAGGAAAAGTTTTTAAACTACAGAACTTTACATAGAAACGACCTGTAATTTATCTGAAAATGTTTAAAGTATCCCATAAAGTACCCCCAAAATGTCTCCAGATAATTCCCAAATGATTCAGTTAAACTTTGTCATAAAGCAAAAATCCCCAAGAATTCCATATACATTCCTGAAAAGTTTCAAGGAAATTGCCAAAAATTTACCTTTAAATTTTTAATAAAATTCCCCAAAAATGTACAAAAATATTCCCCAAAATTCTGTGACAATGATGGAATATTATCGAATTATTTTAAGACCCCCCCAACAAAAACAGATTCTGATCTAATTCCTAAAAACATACAAATGTATTTCCCATATTTACATAAAAATGCCTTTTATTTCAAAGCTAATTCCCTTTTTAAAAAATTCCCAATGAATTCCCTCAAATTTACAAAAAATATGAAAATTTTCAGGAATATACCTCAAAAGTTAATTGAAACACATTTAAACACAATTCAAAACACACCTAAACCTCAACCTGAACAAGACTACACAGATTCCTCAACATCCAAACAAATGTCCCAAATTTCCAAAAATAAATTCAAAGAAAATTTCCCCAAAACTCTAAAATATACAAACATGCGTTCATGAAAATGTCCCCAAATGTCCAAAGAAACTCCCTAAAATGAAACTGACCAAACTTAAATCACTGCTCAGGCCTCGCCTTTAAGAATATTTGAATGTTATTATTGATATTTAATCATATTATTTATAATATTATTATTACTGATTAATATCTGTTATGATGTAATGCTGTACTCTTCAACCATAAAACTTAAAATCACACTGTATATAAAATTAATCTCTACTATTATTATTATTATTATTGTTGTTGTTGTTGTTGTTGTTATCATTACTATTATTATTATTATTATTATTAATAATAATAATTATAAAAACAACAATAATAATTAAAACATGAATATAAATGTTTTTATTATTATCATTATCATAATTGTTATTGTTTTCATATTATATATTAATAATGATTGTTGTTGTTGTCACTAATGTTATTATTATTATTTTTAACATCATTATTGTCATTTTGATGTTAAAAATCTTGTAATTATTATTATATTATTATTATGATTTTATTATTGTTGTTGTTGTTGTTGTTGTTACCCTTTTATCATTTTAAGGTCACTGTTATTATTATCGTAATCATTATTATTTTATTATTGATAATAATAATGTTATTATCTCTATTATTTTAAATGATGTTATCATTATTATCATTATTATTTTTATTGTTGTTGTGATTACTGTTATTAGTATTACTATCATTTTAAATGTAATTATTATTGTTGTTATTATGAATGTTATTATCATTGTTATTATTATTATTATTATTATTATTATTATTATTATAGGGCTGTCTTTTGATGCCATTGGCAGGACACTTGATCTGATGAATCAGTGACTGAGGGATGAAGAGGAGGAAGAGGGCTCTGCTGCAGTGCTAAAGCAGCTGATTCATGCTGGGAGGCATTTTTATGATTCCTCTGCTATAACTCTGTCCTGTCTGAAGTTAAATCCTTCTGTTACACATCCTTTCTCTGAGTCAGCTCCAAAATGAGGACAAAAAGGCGGCATGAACCCTGCTGATCTGAGGCATGTGTATGATTCAGTCGCATTTATTCCTCCTGTTATTAGCATTAGCATTAGCATTAGCATCTCTGTCTGTAAGTCCAGATCAACACATACATGTGAGGATTGACCTATAGTCTGGTTTGAATGTATTGATATCAGCGCACTGATTGCAGTTGAGGTCCATTATTAGTTAAGGATGTATGATATTAGATTACTGTAAATATCTGACGGTTCTGCTCAGCTGGTTAATAACCAGGACATCAGGAGCTGTTCTGTCCCTGTGAGCATGCTAGAAGGCCCGTCAGCATCTCTCTGCGGTCACAGTGATAGAAAATGATCCACTCATTTGACTTTAAAAACTCACAGACAGCTCAGTGGACCAGTCAGAGGTCATCTATGTGGGCTAGGATGTTCCTGCTCCTCTGAGGATGAACCCGGGCTTCTCTGAGTGTTCTAGATTAAAGCTGGGGCTCTAAGGTCCCACCAGTGACGTCTTTAGTTCTCTGCTAGCTGCTGATTGGAGCTCTCCTGTTTCTGCTGAGGCGTCAGAGAATGATTGGCTTCAGTCTGAGCTGGAATGGAAGCAAACAGCAGCTGAACGTTTGGTCCGTGATCTGAGGTGTGTGTGGAACTCTGCATGTCACGCTCACGTGTGTTTGAGTGGAACTAAAGATTTAGTGAAGGCAGAGAGGAAGTCCAAGACCAGGAACGTTCTGAGACCAGGACCATCAGAAACCACTTAAACCATTCAACGACCCGAACACGTGGTTGGAAATGATCGACCAATCAGGGCGAGCGTGAAAGCAGAAATGGTCTCCACCGATAAAGGGCCAGTTCGGCTGATTTAGCATTAAATCTGAGCCTGACTAAAGTGTGCTAAAGTTGTCCCAGACCCCCTGAGTCCTGATTAAAGGAAAAACACCAAAAGCCCATCAGAGCAGACGTTGTGGAGGAAAGCCACATCTTTAGGAGGAGATGAAACTCTGATCCTGAGACAAACAGCAGCAGCATCACCAAGGAAGAACCCCAGAGACAGTCCAGATCCAGGACCATGCTGCTGGATCTCTCTGAGATCATTCTGGAGGAGAGGCTTCCAGAACGCTGAATCAGCACTATTACTAACAGCTTCTAGAAAAGTCTGCAGACAGAGAGCTCAGCTGTGGAGAACTGGTTCACCCTCCTCAGTAAAGACGCTTCAGTGATGATCAGCCTCCATCTTCTCCTGGTCTAGCTCTGAGGGACGTCCTCAGTTCTCCTCAGATCAGATCTGAGCTCAGAGGAACGTTCAGAGTCTGGATCAGACGTTCAGGACCACAGAAGAAGACCGACTGCCCTGATCTGATCAGTGAAGACCTGAACCCAGAGGGTTGATGCAGGAGGAGGAAGCCATCACGTCATATCTACCCAAAGGTCCTTAGTCCTTTTAAAATAAAAGCAGGTCAGCGTCAAACAGGAAGTCATAACCCTTAGTTTGAGACAATAATCCATAAATGAGACAAAACATCAGATAACAACGTGCAGCAAAAGGAGATTAAGTGTGATTAACTACAGAGGTTGAGATTAAAATGTTAACCCTTTGACAGCTCTAATATGCCGCTGCAGCTTTAACGGCTGCATGAATCTTTGCCCCAGGTGCTATCCGTCTCACCTGGCCTCACCTGGCCTGGCCTCAGACTAAAGCGTTCAGAGAAACATCAAAGTCAAACTCTGTTTTCCTCATAAAGAGGAGCTTAAACATTCACGATCCCTGCAGAGTAAACACCAGAACGTCTGTGAGTCATTAACCACAATCGCTGCTGCAGGATCACTCTGAAAACAAGGACATGAGGGACTGAAATCAGAAGAATGCACGCTCAGACTGCAGCATCAACTCTGGATGACCTCTGCTTCATTTGTTTACTGAATCCTCCAGAATGTTCCCTCCTGAATATGAATGGACTGCAGACGAGCATCTGCTGCACCGGTAACCATGCAACACTCCGGCGCCGTGCTTTAGATACGGAGCAGGCTATTCTAGTCAGGTATGCTGCCATCAGTCTCCACAAAGAGAGACAGAAATGTTCTTTTGTGTCGTTGCATCATCCCGTATGTGGCAATTTGGCTCCCAGCGCGCTGTCATAAAGAACAAGTAGGTCAAAGTGCCGACTAATAGAAAAAGTGGGAGAGAACAGTGTGATGGAGTGGGTGTGCTGTTGGCGGGCAGAGTAAAGTGATACCCTTTATCAATCTGTGCTGCGTTTAAAGTCCAACTGATTAGATAGCCTTCCAAAGAACAGAAAGAAAACGGCCGTAAACAAACAGCTGCTTTCAAAATGTGCACCCAAGGAAAAACAGGTTTCTACGGGGCAGTCTAGTCCAGAGTCCATTTCTGTTAGTGCTCTCAATCAGGGCGAACCTCGCCCTCAGCAGGCTAAACAGAGGGGTTCATTCAACATGATCAATCACTTCATCAGGACACGACTCAGCTTAGCAGACAGCAATCCTTTTAAAGAGGGTTCAAAAGTACATTTAAAGAAAACGCAGCAACAACCTGAGAGCAAACAAACAATCTGCTGCGCTGCAATCTCCATAAAACATGTGCAGGAAGCAGATTATGTCGAAAAGAATTACGCAACACCAAGTCTCTCCCACTCTGCAAGATATTAATCTCCACGTCAGTGTCGGCCGGCTGCAGCGTCAGCGACACGGACCAACATCTCTTTGTCTGCAGGAGCAGAAACACACTTCTCCTCTGCACACACAGATCCTGCAGCTACATGAGCTACAGAGACCAGACTGCAGCGGTAGAACTGTTGTTTTTATGGCTGTGCTGCCCTGAATCTGCAACTATTTCATTTGCATGTGAAGAGGTACAGAGGGAGGATGGTCAGTGTTATTGTCACTGTGGCAGGCTGACATCTGCTCTGAGCATGAGGAAGAATGGGAAAGCAGCAGCAATAGGAGGAAAAGAGCTAATGCAGCTAACTCATGCTATCTTTTACTCTACTTTCATTCTGTCCACAAGCTGGTCTGGATTAAGAACCCTCTGCACATCCTTGCTTTCAGTCAGCTCTAAATTCTAGCAGAATTAGGCCAAAGTCGCAGCACTGCTGATCTGAAGCATGTGGGCTCGTATCCTTCAGTCACATCTTAACAGGGAGCAGCTTACAGGCTTTTCATGGGTCCTGCTGAGCATTAGCATCTATTTCTCTTCAAAGTCCAGACTATTTGATGATTTTTATGCTCCTAAGAGTTAAAACAGGAGTAAAAGGCCCCAGCTCCAACTCTGACTGATAGTAGAGATGCTGCTAAGAGCTTATCTGTGGTTCCATCATGGTGACAATCCTGCCTTTTCTCACGTTGTGACTCAACAGATCCCAGCTGACTGAACATGACTCTGCACCTATTTGTGTACGCTGCAGCCTCTTACAGTGCAGCAGAAGTGTTTCAGTGTTTCCAGCCATGCTCCTCCATGAATCATGAAGGCAGCATGTGTGCAGAGAGGCTGCGGTCCTGCAGCGTGAAACAGTAGCCTACTTCCGTTGTGCAGCGTAAATCACGCCTTCCTGAGCCGTCACAACACGAGCAGAGCGCCCTATCTCCTAACGGCTGACGCTGAAGCACTCAAATGAAGCAAGCTCAGACAATCAGTTCATACAAGATCAGAAATTGTATTTGGCAATTTTTAAACAAGTGCATACAAGTACAGCTAAAAGCATTTCAGTTTTGCCAAGTGCTCGTAGAGTAGCATTAGTCACATTCTACGTTAAACAGGAACTGCCACCAGACCTAGAAGTACATCAAGAATTCTGTTAAACATCAACAAAGAGGAACGTAGTCCATTATAATGAGTACATACCTTTATCTTCAAAAATATAGAAACACAATGTATTCAAAAATCAAAAATTATACAACCATGTTTACGAAGTATACTCTTCCCTTGGGTCCAATATGTACAAGTCTGTTAGTTTGAATGGTATGTATGTGATATTTATATATTTATACTCAGATTCTGCAGACAAAATCAAGGGTCCCTCTCCTTTTTTACTTTCACGTCTCCTGCCAGGATGGTGGCGATTTCTCCCTGCATGAAAGCCCACGGTACGTTCGAGCCGACCAGGGGACATTTCTCTCCGCTGGGACAGTACACCTCGCCCGTGGCGCCCTGCTGCTTTATGCTCTCCCTCGAGCACGGGAAGCAGAACTTGTGCGAGGGCACAGACGGGCACTGAACAAAGTGCGTGTCCTCCAAACGCTCGTGGCACAGCGTGCAGCACAGCGGTATGCTGCCGGGTACCGAGGAGTCCGGAATGCTCTGTGGGTGCACCTGGTCCATGCCCGGCACGTGGGGGGTGCCCGCCCCGGACGCTTCTCTCTGCGCCAGCCTCCTCTGATTCATGGAGGACGGCGACAGCGGGCTGTTGCTGTTCCTGCGGGTGGTGGAGTGGACCTGGTTGGCGTCCTTGGGGGAGCTGTTCCCACCTGCATTGTCTGCCGCCATGATGAGCGCCGCCATAGGGGACTGGCCGTTCTGCGCCGCCTCGGGTGGGGTGGTGCGGGAGTGGGGGGATATTGTGGAAGGGGGAGAGGCGAAGCTCGGCGGGGGCACCGGAGGCATTTTGAGTCCGTCGGTAGGCGGGGGTAACCACTGCTGTCCTTCTCCGTTGAGCTTGGCGGCCGTCCCCTCTCCCTCGGGCTCAGGCGACGCTTTTCTCTTCATGCTGCGGGGGTGTTTTCCTGCAGGACGGAAAGGGTTAAACAGGATCAGCTATTACACAGGCATGCATCTGACTGCTCAGCTGCAAAACAACACCAACAAAGCACCGAAACAGGAAACAGATCATGAATGCACCTTAGGTTTCTGCAGACGTGCTACTATAAATACAGCTGCTCACTGTTAACCCTTTCCTGGCTGCAGGAGGTGAATGGAGACTAAAATACTGCAGAGACTCTGGGTTCTGATGAAAGGCTGGGAGCTGCTGGGTTTGGTAAACATCTCAGGGCTTCAGCTCAGGACTACACCAGAACCAGGTTTATGCTCCGCTCAGAGACTCGCTGCTCTATTATTCTGCAGCAGAGCTTCTTCTCTGTCATTCAGTGCGGAAATATCAGATTTGGTAAATAAATGTGCAGCTTTTAGTTAAAGCATTAAAACCATTCCATCCTGAATCCAAATTAAAGGGATCTGTGAGAGAGAGGCTGAGGAAATTAACCCTTGCTGGCCCGTTAATGCTGCAGACTGCTACTATAAATATCTGCTGTTGTGTTAACCCTTTCCTGGCTCCATGTGTGAACAGGGACCTACCAGACTTGGAGGCGGTGGCGCTCGGCTCATATCCCATCACCCTTTGTTGCATGGCCGCATGGTCCTTCTTGAATCTGCTGTCGAACGTGTGCAGAGCCATCAGGTCCCTCACGGTCTTTCCTTTGCTCATCCAGTCCTGCTCGGCCCGGTTTTTGTGGCTCTCGGAGATCTCCGGGGTTAAACTGTCCGCTCGGTGCTTCTCCTTGCCCTCCCGCTCGTGCTCGCTGCTGGACACCGAGGCGGGTCTCTTCCCCAGGTCTGCGGGGGGAAGCCCCATCTGTCCCGGTCTGCCGTTAACGGCGTGCACCGGGGGCATGCTCCCGTTAACCAAAGGCACTAGATTGGGGGGCACGGCGCTGTTCCTGCGCGGGTTGGGGCTCTGTCGGTTCAGCTCGGGAGGCTCGTCGGGTTTAGGAAATCCGTTAGGGACGGGGATGCCGTTCGCCTGCCTGCCCGACGGGTACTCGGGGCCGAGTCTCGGCGGCCGGTCCGAGGACAGCGGGTATCGGTCCAGAGGCTGCGGCGGCCGGGAGCCCGGATCTCCCCCCGCAGCGTGGTTGATCGCCTGGATCTCCTTCGCCTTCCCCGGCCCGGGAGACCTGCCCTCCTGGAAGCCGTGCGCCCTCTTCAGCTGCCGGGCCGTCTCGATGACGAACTCGATCCGGTCCGCTCCCTCGTAGTTGACACATCCTCTGCACACGGGCTCGGTAAAATCCCAGATCATGGCCCACGGCATGCGGGGCAGGTCGCATAAATAACACGACTGCCTCCTGGAAGAAGCAGCGACCGCCGCGGACGACATTTCTCTGGTCGTCGACCCCCCGGAAAAGCCCAAAATGTGTCTGCTGTGAATTTCCGTCCAAACACGACAAACAAGAAAAGTCCGCGGTGGTCGGAGAGGCTGTCAGCTGCTGGTGAGGCTGAAGATGAAGTTTCAGAGGGAGAAGTTCATTCCGCTGCGTCCTTTCCTCCGCCGCTCCTCTCTCTATCTCCACTCTCTCTCTACTACAGGCTCAATGTGGAGCAGTGACGTCACCAGCGGCTCTAAACGCCGCTTCCACTTCAGTTTCTATTGACTTGATTTCTTCGACAGACCCCTTCCTCCTCCTCCTCCTTTACTGCAGCCTCTGCTAGGGCTGGGCAACACTCTCTGATTAGAGACAGACATCAGGATTAAAGCTACTGACTGACAGTTTCTGCTAGGGCTGGGCAACACTCTCTGATTAGAGACAGACATCAGGATTAAAGCTTCTGACTGAGAGTTTCTGCTAGGGCTGGGCAACACTCTCTGATTAGAGACAGACATCAGGATTAGAGCTTCTGACAGTTTCTGCTAGGGCTGGGCAACACTCTCTGATTAGAGAGTTACATCAGGATTAAAGCTTCTGACAGTTTCTGCTAGGGCCGGGCAACACTCTCTGATTAGAGACGGACATCAGGATTAAAGCTTCTGACAGTTTCTGCTAGGGCTGGGCAACACTCTCTGATTAGAGACAGACATCAGGATTAAAGCTTCTGACTGAGAGTTTCTGCTAGGGCTGGGCAACACTCTCTGATTAGAGACAGACATCAGGATTAAAGCTACTGACTGAGAGTTTCTGCTAGGGCTGGGCAACACTCTGATTAGAGACAGACATCAGGATTAAAGCTACTGACTGAGAGTTTCTGCTAGGGCTGGGCAACACTCTCTGATTAGAGACAGACATCAGGATTAAAGCTTCTGACAGTTTCTGCTAGGGCTGGGCAACACTCTCTGATTAGAGACAGACATCAGGATTAAAGCTTCTGACTGAGAGTTTCTGCTAGGGCTGGGCAACACTCTCTGATTAGAGACAGACATCAGGATTAAAGCTACTGACTGACAGTTTCTGCTAGGGCTGGGCAACACTCTCTGATTAGAGACAGACATCAGGATTAAAGCTACTGACAGTTTCTGCTAGGGCTGGGCAACACTCTCTGATTAGAGACAGACATCAGGATTAAAGCTACTGACTGAGAGTTTCTGCTAGGGCTGGGCAACACTCTGATTAGAGACAGACATCAGGATTAAAGCTACTGACTGACAGTTTCTGCTAGGGCTGGGCAACACTCTGATTGGAGACAGACATCAGGATTAAAGCTACTGACAGTTTCTGCTAGGGCTGGGCAACACTCTCTGATTAGAGACAGACATCAGGATTAGAGCTTCTGACAGTTTCTGCTAGGGCTGGGCAACACTCTCTGATTAGAGACGGACATCAGGATTAAAGCTTCTGACAGTTTCTGCTAGGGCTGGGCAACACTCTCTGATTAGAGACAGACATCAGGATTAGAGCTTCTGACAGTTTCTGCTAGGGCTGGGCAACACTCTCTGATTAGAGACAGACATCAGGATTAAAGCTTCTGACAGTTTCTGCTAGGGCCGGGCAACACTCTCTGATTAGAGACGGACATCAGGATTAAAGCTTCTGACAGTTTCTGCTAGGGCTGGGCAACACTCTCTGATTAGAGACAGACATCAGGATTAAAGCTACTGACAGTTTCTGCTAGGGCTGGGCAACACTCTCTGATTAGAGACAGACATCAGGATTAAAGCTTCTGACAGTTTCTGCTAGGGCCGGGCAACACTCTCTGATTAGAGACGGACATCAGGATTAAAGCTACTGACAGTTTCTGCTAGGGCTGGGCAACACTCTCTGATTAGAGAGGGACATCAGGATTAAAGCTACTGAGAGTTTCTGCTAGGGCTGGGCAACACTCTCTGATTAGAGACAGACATCAGGATTAAAGCTACTGACTGAGAGTTTCTGCTAGGGCTGGGCAACACTCTCTGATTAGAGACAGACATCAGGATTAAAGCTTCTGACTGAGAGTTTCTGCTAGGGCTGGGCAACACTCTCTGATTAGAGACAGACATCAGGATTAAAGCTTCTGACTGAGAGTTTCTGCTAGGGCTGGGCAACACTCTGATTAGAGACAGACATCAGGATTAAAGCTACTGACTGACAGTTTCTGCTAGGGCTGGGCAACACTCTGATTGGAGACAGACATCAGGATTAAAGCTACTGACAGTTTCTGCTAGGGCTGGGCAACACTCTCTGATTAGAGACAGACATCAGGATTAGAGCTTCTGACAGTTTCTGCTAGGGCTGGGCAACACTCTCTGATTAGAGAGTTACATCAGGATTAAAGCTTCTGACAGTTTCTGCTAGGGCTGGGCAACACTCTCTGATTAGAGACGGACATCAGGATTAAAGCTACTGACAGTTTCTGCTAGGGCTGGGCAACACTCTCTGATTAGAGAGGGACATCAGGATTAAAGCTACTGAGAGTTTCTGCTAGGGCTGGGCAACACTCTCTGATTAGAGACAGACATCAGGATTAAAGCTTCTGACTGAGAGTTTCTGCTAGGGCTGGGCAACACTCTGATTAGAGACAGACATCAGGATTAAAGCTTCTGACTGAGAGTTTCTGCTAGGGCTGGGCAACACTCTCCGATTAGAGACAGACATCAGGATTAAAGCTTCTGACTGAGAGTTTCTGCTAGGGCTGGGCAACACTCTCTGATTAGAGACAGACATCAGGATTAAAGCTACTGACTGACAGTTTCTGCTAGGGCTGGGCAACACTCTCTGATTAGAGAGTTACATCAGGATTAAAGCTACTGACAGTTTCTGCTAGGGCTGGGCAACACTCTCTGATTAGAGAGGGACATCAGGATTAAAGCTACTGACAGTTTCTGCTAGGGCTGGGCAACACTCTCTGATTAGAGAGTTACATCAGGATTAAAGCTACTGACTGAGAGTTTCTGCTAGGGCTGGGCAACACTCTCCGATTAGAGACAGACATCAGGATTAAAGCTTCTGACTGACAGTTTCTGCTAGGGCTGGGCAACACTCTCCGATTAGAGACAGACATCAGGATTAAAGCTTCTGACTGAGAGTTTCTGCTAGGGCTGGGCAACACTCTCCGATTAGAGACAGACATCAGGATTAAAGCTTCTGACAGTTTCTGCTAGGGCTGGACAACACTCTCTGATTAGAGAGTATCATCAGGATTAAAGCTTCTGACAGTTACTGCTAGGGCTGGGCAACACTCTCTGATTAGAGACAGACATCAGGATTAGAGCTTCTGACAGTTTCTGCTAGGGCTGGGCAACACTCTCTGATTAGAGAGTATCATCAGGATTAAAGCTTCTGACTGAGAGTTTATGCTAGGGCTGGGCAACACTCTCTGATTAGAGAGTTACATCAGGATTAAAGCTACTGAGAGTTTCTGCTAGGGCTGGGGAACACTCTCTGATTAGAGAGGGACATCAGGATTAAAGCTACTGACAGTTTCTGCTAGGGCTGGACAACACTCTCTGATTAGAAAGTAACAACAGCCTTATAGCTTCTGACTGAGAGTTTCTGCTAGGGCTGGCCAACACTCTCCGATTAGAGAGGGACATCAGGATTAAAGCTTCTGACTGACAGTTTCTGCTAGGGCTGGGCAACACTCTCTGATTAGAAAGTAACATCAGCCTTATAGCTTCTGACTGACAGTTTCTGCTAGGGCTGGGCAACACTCTCTGATTAGAAAGTAACATCAGCCTTATAGCTTCTGACTGAGAGTTTCTGCTAGGGCTGGGCAACACTCTCTGATTACAGACAGACATCAGGATTAAAGCTACTGACTGACAGTTTCTGCTAGGGCTGGGCAACACTCTCTGATTAGAGAGGGACATCAGGATTAAAGCTTCTGACAGTTTATGCTAGGGCTGGGAAAAACTCTCCGTTTGGAGACGGACATCAGGATTAAAGCTTCTGACAGTGTAGTGAATCTACCAATAGACTAGAGACTAGAAAAATGCATCTACCATCAGACTCTACAGACTAGAATAATGCATGTACCATCAGACTAGAGACTAGAATAATGCATCTACCATCAGACCAGAGACTAGAATAATGCATGTATCATCAGACTAGAGACTAGAATAATGCATCTACCATCAGACTAGAGACTAGAATAATGGATCTACCATCAGACAGAGACTAGAATAATGCATCTACCATCAGACTTTACAAACTAGAATAGTGCATCTACCATCAGACTAGAGACTAGAATAATGCATCTGCCATCAGACTCTGCAGACTCGAATAATGCATCAATCATCAGACTAGAGACTAGAATCATGCATCTACTATCAGACTAGAGACTAGAATAATGCATGTACCATCAGACTAGAGACTAGAATAATGCATGTACCATCAGACTAGAAACTAGAATCATGCATCTACCATCAGACTAGAGACTAGAATAATGCATCTCCCATCAGACTAGAGACTAGAATAATGCATCTACCATCAGACTAGAGACTAGAATAATGCATGTACCATCAGACTAGAGACTAGAATAATGCATGTACCATCAGACTCTGCAGACTAGAATAATGCATCTATCATCAGACTAGAGACTAGAATAATGCATCTACCATCAGACTAGAGACTAGAATAATACATGTACCATCAGACTAGAGACTAGAATAATGCATCTACCATCAGACTAGAGACTAGAATAATGCATCTACCATCAGACTAGACACTAGAATAATGCATGTACCATCAGACTCTACAAACTAGAATAATGCATGTACCATCAGACTAGAGACTAGAATAATGCATGTACCATCAGACTAGAGGCTAGAATAATGCATCTACCATCAGACTAGAGACTAGAATAATGCATGTACCATCAGACTAGAGACTAGAATAATGCATCTCCCATCAGACTAGAGACTAGAATAATGCATCTACCATCAGACTCTGCAGACTAGAATAATGCATCTATCATCAGACTAGAGACTAGAATAATGCATGTCCCATCAGACTAGATACTAGAATAATGCATCTACCATCAGACTCTACGGACTAGAATAATGCATCTACTATCAGACTAGAGACTAGAATAATGCATCTACCATCAGACTAGAGACTAGAATTATGCATCTACCATCAGACTAGAGACTAGAATAATGCATCTACCATCAGACTAGAGACTAGAATAATGCATCTCCCATCAGACTCTACGGACTAGAATAATGCATGTACCATCAGACTAGAGACTAGAATAATGCATCTACCATCAGACTAGAGACTAGAATAATGCATCTCCCATCAGACTAGAGACTAGAATAATGCATCTCCATCAGACTAGACACTAGAATAATGCATCTACCATCAGACTAGAGACTAGAATAATGCATCTACCATCAGACTAGAGACTAGAATAATGCATCTACCATTAGACTAGAGACTAGAATAATGCATCTACCATCAGACTAGAGACTAGAATAATGCATCTACCATCAGACTAGAGACTAGAATAATGCATCTACCATCAGACTAGAGACTAGAATAATGCATCTACCATCAGACTAGAGACTAGAATAATGCATCTACCATCAGACTAGAGACTAGAGTTTCATCAGACTAGAGACTAGAATAATGCATCTACCATCAGACTAGAGACTAGAATAATGCATCTCATCGGACTAGAGACTAGAATAATGCATCTACCATCAGACTCTACTGACTAGAATAATGCATGTACCATCAGACTAGAGACTAGTATAATGCATCTACCATCAGACTAGAGACTAGAATAATGCATCTCCCATCGGACTAGAGACTAGAATAATGCATCTCCCATCGGACTAGAGACTAGAATAATGCATCTCCCATCTGACTAGAGAGTAGAATAATGCATCTCCCATCAGACTAGAGACTAGAATAATGCATCTCATCAGACTAGAGACTAGTATAATGCATCTCCCACCCGACTAGAGACTAGAATAATGCATCTCCCATCGGACTAGAGACTAGAATAATGCATCTCCCATCGGACTAGAGACTAGAATAATGCATCTCCCATCGGACTAGAGACTAGAATAATGCATCTCCCATCGGACTAGAGACTAGAATAATGCATCTACCATCGGACTAGAGACTAGAATAATGCATCTCCCATCAGACTAGAGACTAGAATAATGCATCTCCCATCGGACTAGAGACTAGAATAATGCATCTACATCAGACTAGAGACTAGAATAATGCATCTCCCATCGGACTAGAGACTAGAATAATGCATCTCCCATCAGACTAGAGACTAGAATAATGCATCTACCATCAGACTAGAGACTAGAATAATGCATCTCCCATCAGACTACAGACTAGAATAATGCATCTACCATCAGACTAGAGACTAGAATAATGCATGTACCATCAGACTAGAGGCTAGAATAATGCATCTACCATCAGACTAGAGACTAGAATAATGCATCTACCATCGGACTAGAGACTAGAATAATGCATCTCATCAGACTAGAGACTAGAATAATGCATCTCCCATGACTAGAGACTCTAGAATAATGCATCTACCATCAGACTCTAGAGACTAGAATAATGCATGTACCATCGGACTAGAGACTAGAATAATGCATCTACCATCAGACTAGAGACTATAATAATGCATGTAGCATCATACTAGAGTCTAGTATATTGCATCTACCATCAGACTAGAGACTAGAATAATGCATCTACCATCAGACTAGAGACTAGAATAATGCATCTCCCATCGGACTAGAGACTAGAATAATGCATCTACCATCAGACTAGACGGACTAGAATAATGCATCTCCCATCGGACTAGAGACTAGAATAATGCATCAATCATCAGACTAGAGACTAGAATAATGCATCTACCATCAGACTAGAGACTAGAATTATGCATCTACCATCAGACTAGAGACTAGAATAATGCATCTACCATCAGACTAGAGACTAGAATAATGCATGTACCATCAGACTAGAGACTAGAATAATGCATCTCCCATCAGACTAGAGACTAGAATAATGCATCTACCATCAGACTAGAGACTAGAATAATGCATCTCCCATCAGACTAGAGACTAGAATAATGCATCTACCATCAGACTCTAGAGACTAGAATAATGCATCTATCATCAGACTAGAGACTAGAATAATGCATCTACCATCAGACTAGAGACTAGAATAATGCATGTACCATCAGACTAGAGACTAGAATAATGCATCTACCATCAGACTAGAGACTAGAATAATGCATCTCCCATCGGACTAGAGACTAGAATAATGCATCTCCCATCAGACTAGAGACTAGAATAATGCATCTCCCATCGGACTAGAGACTAGAATAATGCATCTCCCATCTGACTAGAGACTAGAATAATGCATCTACCATCAGACTAGAGACTAGAATAATGCATCTACCATCAGACTAGAGACTAGAATAATGCATCTCCCATCAGACTAGAGACTAGAATAATGCATCTACCATCAGACTCTGCAGACTAGAATAATGCATCTATCATCAGACTAGAGACTAGAATAATGCATGTCCCATCAGACCAGAGACTAGAATAATGCATCTACCATCAGACTCTACGGACTAGAATAATGCATCTACTATCAGACTAGAGACTAGAATAATGCATCTACCATCAGACTAGAGACTAGAATTATGCATCTACCATCAGACTAGAGACTAGAATAATGCATCTACCATCAGACTAGAGACTAGAATAATGCATCTCCCATCAGACTCTACGGACTAGAATAATGCATGTACCATCAGACTAGAGACTAGAATAATGCATCTACCATCAGACTAGAGACTAGAATAATGCATCTCCCATCGGACTAGAGACTAGAATAATGCATCTCCCATCGGACTAGACACTAGAATAATGCATCTACCATCAGACTAGAGACTAGAATAATGCATCTACCATCAGACTAGAGACTAGAATAATGCATCTACCATTAGACTAGAGACTAGAATAATGCATCTACCATCAGACTAGAGACTAGAATAATGCATCTACCATCAGACTCTACGGACTAGAATAATGCATGTACCATCAGACTCTAGAGACTAGAATAATGCATCTACCATCAGACTAGAGACTAGAATAATGCATCTCCCATCGGACTAGAGACTAGAATAATGCATCTCCCATCGGACTAGAGACTAGAATAATGCATGTACCATCAGACTAGAGACTAGAATAATGCATCTCCCATCGGACTAGAGACTAGAATAATGCATCTCCCATCGGACTAGAGACTAGAATAATGCATCTACCATCAGACTAGACGGACTAGAATAATGCATCTCCCATCGGACTAGAGACTAGAATAATGCATGTACCATCAGACTCTACGGACTAGAATAATGCATGTACCATCAGACTAGAGACTAGAATAATGCATCTACCATCAGACTAGAGACTAGAATAATGCATCTCCCATCGGACTAGAGACTAGAATAATGCATCTCCCATTGGACTAGAGACTAGAATAATGCATCTACCATCAGACTAGAGAGTAGAATAATGCATCTCCCATCAGACTAGAGACTAGAATAATGCATCTCCCATTGGACTAGAGACTAGAATAATGCATGTACCATCAGACTAGAGACTAGAATAATGCATCTCCCATCGGACTAGAGACTAGAATAATGCATCTCCCATCGGACTAGAGACTAGAATAATGCATCTCCCATCGGACTAGAGACTAGAATAATGCATCTCCCATCGGACTAGAGACTAGAATAATGCATCTCCCATCGGACTAGAGACTAGAATAATGCATCTCCCATCGGACTAGAGACTAGAATAATGCATCTCCCATCGGACTAGAGACTAGAATAATGCATCTCCCATCGGACTAGAGACTAGAATAATGCATCTCCCATCGGACTAGAGACTAGAATAATGCATCTCCCATCAGACTAGAGACTAGAATAATGCATCTCCCATCGGACTAGAGACTAGAATAATGCATGTACCATCAGACTCTACGGACTAGAATAATGCATGTACCATCAGACTAGAGACTAGAATAATGCATGTACCATCAGACTAGAGACTAGAATAATGCATCTCCCATCGGACTAGAGACTAGAATAATGCATCTCCCATCAGACTAGAGACTAGAATAATGCATCTCCCATCGGACTAGAGACTAGAATAATGCATCTCCCATCGGACTAGAGACTAGAATAATGCATCTCCCATCGGACTAGAGACTAGAATAATGCATCTCCCATCGGACTAGAGACTAGAATAATGCATCTCCCATCGGACTAGAGACTAGAATAATGCATCTCCCATCGGACTAGAGACTAGAATAATGCATCTCCCATCGGACTAGAGACTAGAATAATGCATCTCCCATCGGACTAGAGACTAGAATAATGCATCTCCCATCGGACTAGAGACTAGAATAATGCATGTACCATCAGACTAGAGACTAGAATAATGCATCTCCCATCGGACTAGAGACTAGAATAATGCATCTCCCATCGGACTAGAGACTAGAATAATGCATCTACCATCAGACTAGACGGACTAGAATAATGCATCTCCCATCGGACTAGAGACTAGAATAATGCATCTACCATCAGACTCTACGGACTAGAATAATGCATGTACCATCAGACTAGAGACTAGAATAATGCATCTACCATCAGACTAGAGACTAGAATAATGCATCTCCCATCAGACTAGAGACTAGAATAATGCATGTACTATCAGACTAGAGACTAGAATAATGCATCTCCCATCGGACTAGAGACTAGAATAATGCATCTCCCATCGGACTAGAGACTAGAATAATGCATCTCCCATCGGACTAGAGACTAGAATAATGCATCTCCCATCGGACTAGAGACTAGAATAATGCATCTACCATCGGACTAGAGACTAGAATAATGCATCTCCCATCGGACTAGAGACTAGAATAATGCATCTCCCATCGGACTAGAGACTAGAATAATGCATCTCCCATCTAGAATAATGCATCTCCCATAATAATGCATCTACCATCGGACTAGAGACTAGAATAATGCATCTCCCATCGGACTAGAGACTAGAATAATGCATCTCCCATCGGACTAGAGACTAGAATAATGCATCTACCATCGGACTAGAGACTAGAATAATGCATCTCCCATCGGACTAGAGACTAGAATAATGCATCTCCCATCGGACTAGAGACTAGAATAATGCATCTCCCATCGGACTAGAGACTAGAATAATGCATCTCCCATCGGACTAGAGACTAGAATAATGCATCTCCCATCGGACTAGAGACTAGAATAATGCATCTACCATCGGACTAGAGACTAGAATAATGCATCTCCCATCGGACTAGAGACTAGAATAATGCATCTCCCATCGGACTAGAGACTAGAATAATGCATCTCCCATCGGACTAGAGACTAGAATAATGCATCTCCCATCGGACTAGAGACTAGAATAATGCATCTCCCATCGGACTAGAGACTAGAATAATGCATCTCCCATCGGACTAGAGACTAAAATAATGCATCTCCCATCGGACTAGAGACTAGAATAATGCATCTCCCATCAGACTAGAGACTAGAATAATGCATCTCCCATCGGACTAGAGACTAGAATAATGCATCTCCCATCGGACTAGAGACTAGAATAATGCATCTACCATCAGACTAGACGGACTAGAATAATGCATCTCCCATCGGACTAGAGACTAGAATAATGCATCTACCATCGGACTAGAGACTAGAATAATGCATCTACTAGAGACTAGAATAATGCATCTCCCATCGGACTAGAGACTAGAATAATGCATCTACCATCGGACTAGAGACTAGAATAATGCATCTCCCATCGGACTAGAGACTAGAATAATGCATCTCCCATCGGACTAGAGACTAGAATAATGCATCTCCCATCGGACTAGAGACTAGAATAATGCATCTCCCATCGGACTAGAGACTAGAATAATGCATCTCCCATCGGACTAGAGACTAGAATAATGCATCTCCCATCGGACTAGAGACTAGAATAATGCATCTACCATCGGACTAGAGACTAGAATAATGCATCTCCCATCGGACTAGAGACTAGAATAATGCATCTCCCATCGGACTAGAGACTAGAATAATGCATCTCCCATCGGACTAGAGACTAGAATAATGCATCTCCCATCGGACTAGAGACTAGAATAATGCATCTCCCATCAGACCTAGGGCTTGGTGATTTTGGCTAAAAGTCACACCTGGGTCTGTTTCAGCTGATAGTAAAGTATTGTTTTACAGTGCCACAGGGATGAACTTTGACCTGAATCTTGAAACACCTAACCATTCTGATACCTGATCCACAAAGCAGAAGTCCTAGACCCAGTCTGGTCTGAATCCTCAAAGTTCCCATGAGAACGGCCACATGCTGCTGAAACTGTACAAAAACATCATCAACATTTGTAGAGAGGCTGTAAAAACATTTACACTCTCAGAAGGTTTAAAGCTTCACGACTTTAATGATGAATTAGCTAATAATAGAAATAGTTAAACTTTATGATATCCTGTCAAATTTTTCCTAAAAGAGACAACATTCATCTTTATTTGACAAATATGTTGACAGCATTTCTATTTCTGATCTAAAATGTTTATCTTACGTCGGGATGTAGAGATTTGGAACCATATCTTTCCAGATTTGATCTCATGGACACAAAAAGTCCCAATAATGAGAATATTCACTCATCAAATATGGCAGCAAACAGGATGTCAAACGCTCAGGTTCTACCCCTGATTAATCTCAAAATTTCACTAATTAATCATGATTAATCTCATCCATTTAATTACATTTTAAAATTCTGATAGTTTGTATTTAAATTTTAGTATTCTTCAGGGTTTTTCAGGATTTTTTTGGCCAGGAGGAATTCAGAATCAAAGCATTCAGTGCAATCAAAGGGAGATTTTCTGCATCAAAATGCTAAAGCAGGCTTTTCTTTGAAAGCACAACGCAGCCGTGAACTCAGGGTTAGGGTTAGGGTTAGGGTCAGGAGACAGACAGCTCCAGTAACAGTCGAGAGTTAGAGAACAACTTTAACTGAACAGATGATTTTGACGCTGCACTGTAGCACCATAAACAGAGGAGGTTAGCATGAAAACAAAGAAATGACAGTTCGAGGAGCTGGCGGCCCACACTCTAGCCTGCCTGTTTATAAAGCAGCAGTTAGATAATGTGTTCCTGCACTGTTGGTATAAAAAGGCGCCTCCATTAGCCTGTAACCAGGAAGCGGTGTCATGAGGTGGGGATTTCCAGCCAGCGTGCTGTAAACTTGAATGGATGGGGTGGGGGGGGGTTAGAAGCATGAGCACAACTGCCCACATTTTATGAGCGTTCAGTCATTGAAATCTGCCAGCAGATGAAATTCTGCTGAAGTGAAAGAGCAGACAAACAGGTCAGGAGAAAAAGGAAGTATTATTCTGAGCTGTGGAACCAGATTAATGACTCCACTACTGAGAGTTCAGCACGATGGAAACACGCTCCTAGAAACAGGTCATGCAGCAGAAATCCCCTAAAGTAAAAGTGTAGGTTTGGAGGGGGCGTGTCCCAGTAGTTCAGATTCCTCCCTCTCATCTGGGCTCATTCCAACTCGCTGCAGCTTAGCCGCGGGCGCAGGGTGAGGCAATGCGTCTGTAACCTGCAGACACAAAGCAGGATATGTTTGTGCAAGTCCATGTGACGTTGGAAAGAGGAAGCGAGATGTTTAGTCACGTACCCTCATCCGCCTCACCCATCGCTGGGATGCGAAGGCCAATTGGCCGGCCGCCAGCGGCCGCCATGACACACCGAGGCGGGAGGCCTTTCTTCAAAGTGTTTCCATAAACAAAATAAGGCGGTGGCGTTGCTGATCTGTCGCCACCGAGCTCGGATAATTGCAGCGCAGCTGCCATGTGATCCGCCATGATTGTTTCTGTACAGCTGCCAGCGAATGAGAGAGCACGCCCAGCATTGCAACAACATAATAATCCCTGCAGAACATTTGGAGACGTCACCGTGTTTCACTGTGTGATCACTTTGTTTTCTGTTCCTCATAACCACGTAGGGCTGTGACAATAGCAGGATTTAACCCACACCTGTCCGACGATACGACCACGTCTGTGAGGAACGACGAAAATATTCAGTTATACTCTTAAAGACCAGAACCTGCAGATAAACTGCTGCTCATCATTTCAGAGTGAAAGGAAGACAGCAAAACTACATTTCTGATGACTTTTTTACGTTGCATTTTTGACAGTTTGGTTTATTCAATTTCTGAATTGCTGTATTTATTAGGGATGCCCAGTAGCATCAGTTTAGCAACAATTAGCTAAAAAAGTCAGTTCTCAGTAGAGGCCGATATTTGGGCTATAAAATGAGCCTGCATCAGCGCTATATTGGTAGCATGTACCATAACCCTGACACTTTAAAGTCATTTTTAGACTGATATTTAGTCTGAACTACATTTCCATATCAGTATCAACATCAGCTAAAATTATTCTGTAAGTACGGACATTTCTGATATCAGCAAAAATCCAGTAATAGTGACACTTCCAGATTTCTTAACTTTCCGTCTGCTAAATGTGCACTACACCGATGACTGCAGAGAGCTTGTGGACAAGGACATTTGTTTAGCATCCCTAGTATTTACGATGCTCTATAAATGAAGCGCCCGCCTTGGCGAGCTTGGTCAGTACCACCTTTGGTCTCAGGCGTTCAGTGTTGGGAGGTTTTTGTTACAAACACCTGCACACATTCTGAAGAGCACAAATCCATCTAAAAATGCCAGTAATGAACTGAAATACCACGTGGTACAGATCTAATTTATCTTGATACCTGAAATAGAAGCCAAAATGACATCTAGGCTTGTTTCTTGTTTTTAATCTCTGTAGATAAACCGCTCTAAATTGTACTAAAACATTTGCAGCAAACCCACAAACAGGAATGGGCTTTAATACCATCATCAGGAAGGTTTAGAGCCCATGAGGTATACACCAGGCTGTCGTCATGGTAACAGAGTGATGTGTGACAGACAACAGATCAGTCCAAGTGTCATCAAAGAACATCACCTTTTTGTATGCATGGATTGTGAACCCTTGGTCGGGAAGGGGGAAAATCGGGACAAAAACAGCCCGATTATCTTTATGTGCGTACCCCGCTTAAAGGAGACATCGCTGGAGGTCAGGACTGGCTTTTTATGATTTGATGACCAAAAGTTGCAGTGAAACAGCTGCACACTAAGTTGCACAAAAACAACATCAACATATCCATACTGACGCAACTGCAATATTTTTTTTCACTGTCTAAACCTCCGGTTATGGTATCAAAAACAGGGATTCATATCTTCTGACTGGACTTTTGATCTGAAGGTTAAAACTGGGACTGGTGTGTTGGTTCTGAGAGGAGACATGGAACTTCATAGTTTGATGTACTACAGTCCTTTAGTAGAAGTCATTATGCTTTATACTGGCTCTTTTTCCTTTTTATTTTCAAATATTACAAATTATTGAAATAAATAAATGATAACCAGTTCTGATAAAACTACAGGCTTGCAGTAGAAATAAACCACGCCTGCTTTCAATACCAAGGTTTTAAAAGCATAACTGAACCAACAATGTGAACAACCGTAATCCCATGCTGCATTTATGTGTAGTTGGAAATATCAGCTTCATGAGTTTAAATCTTAGATATTATAAAAGTCTGTTTCTAGAACATGGCAAATCAAAAATGTGGTCCCAAGTGCCCAAAATGAGCTCAAATTTTAAATGATGAAATTGCAGACAAACTCTTAAAGATTGCCCAAATCTTTACTAGTTTTGCTGGTGAGACGTTGTCTAGGTTTAGTATAATTTAGACAGTGATCTCTTGATTTTCAGGTTAACAATAAGGTCAAAGATCTGGATCTGTTAAAGGGATACCACAGCTTTAGTCACCATCCATTAAAATAAGGGAGTTTGATCTATTAAAGAACATGCAGCATTTAAAATGTGAATAATTAGCTCACACTGTATTCATGTATCACCTGAAATCCATGCAAAGACTCACGCAGTCAGAGAAACCTGAGAAAGTCTGATGAAATGTTGGTCGGCTGTATTCAGTGTGAAGTGAAACTCTGGCATCATTGAATTATTTTAAACCAGATTTTTTGAGAGCAGTTTAGTTCTGAATAACAACAGACATCACATCTTTTCTCCATCATCGTTTCTAAACAACCACCTGGAGCTCCAAAGTCAGAAAAGGACTTCCCAGCTTGGAGCGTCTTGGAGCCCCTGAATGCAGGGCTAGTCCTCGTTGGCTGAACAACAGCAGGAAGTGTCGTTAGGCTTTATGACACAGTTAGGAAACCAGCCTTGTGAGGGGCAAAATAAACAAATTCTTTCCTTTAGATTGGTGGGAAAGTGTTGCTTAATGCTTTGATCCTTGGGTTAGCACTCAGTGGATGTTTGTGCAAGCAAATAACTGCAAAGCATTATGCAAGAGGCATGCTGGGAATCGATGAAATACTAAAGGAGCTGGCTCTATAGGAGGGGGATCCAGCAGGCTTGTGCAGGGCGGTGAACCAGACTGCTCTGATTGGCTGTATTAATCCTCTATAGAGTCACATCACCTGACTGTGATGAAGCTGAAAGCTGTCTTATCTGAATCTAGCAGCTGTAACTTTCTGTTTTGAACCCTTCTGTGTGAATTGAGACGTGAAGCAGCTAAATAAAGAGAGAGGAAGGTGACGGCCAGGGGAATACCCAGCATGTGACAGCAGCACCGTGGGCCTGACGAGATGACGTTATTTTTGTTCCGCTGCTTTCTGAGGCTGTTAAATTTTATATCGGCCATCTTTTATTCATGGTTGGAATCATTACTCATTCTCTTAGAAGTATGGTGGAGAGGCAAAGCACAGCAGTGGATGTTTTCAGGGTATTTCTCTCCTCCATGAGAGCAGCATTCATGTTATATAACCCCTCCCTATTTAGTACATGCTGAGGAGAGCAGAGAGCTAAACTGTAACATGTCGCACAGACAGGAAAGAGGTTACAACAGGACACAGTGAGGACAATTACTCCAGTTAAGCGTCATAAATCCATATCTCTGTGCAGATTCTCCTGGATACTCTGCATTTATTCTGTGAGAATATTTATACCACACAGTCCCTCTCATTCTGAACAACAGCTTCTGTCCCAAGTGCTGTCCTACTCAATTACTCTGTACTACTGTCTAATCACAGCCACATTTGCATTATTCAACACTGTAAGGTGTTGTTGTTCTGCTATTAATCAATAAAAACCATGCAATCTGTGATTTTAGGGAGTCAACAAGTCATTCTAATCCATGGCTAATTAAGAAATCTGGGTAGTGCACATGGAAAGTTAAGAAAGCTAGAAATGTCAGGACTACAGTATTTTTGCCAAAATCCAATATGTTCATATTTAAAAACTTATTTTAGCTGACACCAAAATCCATACCAATATATAGGATATATGTAGTTTCAACTTAAAACATCCTTAAATCCTACTTTCATAGATTCATAGAATTAAAAAAGCCAGAAGTAAAACAATGATTTAGACTGATATTTACAGCTCAAATAGGCTGATATTTACAACTGATATAGACTGATATTTACTGCTAATATTTAAAGCTGATATTTGCAGACAATAAATACTGATATCTACAGCTGATATAGACTGATATTTACAACCGATATATACTGATATGAACTGCTGATATATGCCGATATTTGCAGCGAAAATAGACTGAAATTTGCAGCTGATATAGACCAATATTTACTGCTGATACATACTGATATTTACAGCTGTTATACACTGATATTTACAGGTGAAATAGACTAATGTTTACAGCTGATATATGGTGATAGTTGCAGCAATGCAATATAAACTGAAATTTAAAGCTGATATAGACTGATATTTACCGCTGATATAGGCAGAAATTTACAGCTCTGATAGACTGATATTTGCAGCCAAAATAGAGTGATATTTACACCGTATATAGACTGATATTTACAACTGATTTAGATTGATAATTACAGCTGAAATAGTCTGATATTTAAAGCTGATATAGACTGATTTTTACAGCTGATGTAGACCTATATTTACACCATATATAGACTGATATTTACTTTTTATATAGACTGATATTTACACCTGATATAGTCTGATATTTACAGCTGATATAGACTGATATTTACTTTTGATAAAGGCTGATATTTACAGCTGATGTAGACTGATATTTACAGCTGATATAGACTGATATTTACTTTTGATATAGACTGATATTTACTGCTGATACAGACTGATATTTACAGCTGATATAGACTGATATTTACTTTTGATATAGACTGACATTTACAGCTGATACAGACTGACATTTACAGCTGATATAGACTGATATTTACAGCTGATATAGACTGATATTTACTGCTGATACAGACTGATATTTACAGCTGATACAGACTGACATTTACAGCTGATATAGACTGATATTTACAGCTGATATAGACTGATATTTACTTTTGATATAGACTGACATTTACAGCTGATATAGACTGATATTTACAGCTGATATAGACTGATATTTACTTTTGATATAGAC
>NC_054870.1:54465822-54483322 GCF_018320785.1 Cheilinus undulatus | reverse complement strand
GACTAAACCCGGAAAACCTAAAGCTCAACCTCGGGGTAATCTTTGGTTCTGGTTTTAGTTCTAAGGCTCATGTGTGGAGGCGTGGTCTCAAAAACAGCATTTTATCATTTTAAAACAAAGTAAGACTATTTTTTCTCTCTGAGGCAAACAGAGAGGTTAATGTACACGTTTATCTCTAACAGGCCAGACGACTCTAACGCTCTCCTCTACCAAATAAACCAGATCCAGATCCAGCACCAGTACTGACAGACCAGAAGGAAAGCACACTTTATTTTAAAATCCTTTCACTGGTTTTCTGTTAGTTTATTCTTTCATAAAGCTCTACATGGCCAGACTAGCTCTCAGATCTGGTTTTAGTCCATGAACCAGGACGACCCCTCAGATCCTCTGGATCTAAAACGTTGGTGATTCTTCCTTCAGCTTTAACGCTCAGAGACGACGGAACAGCGTCAGGAAGCTGAGAATTTTAAACACCAGCTAAAAACTTTGGTTCTTTACAATTTTATCATCACAATCATTCTTCTCTCTGATTATATTTCTTAGTTTAGTCACTTTTAAATTTTAAATTTAGGGTTTTGAGATTTTAACGATCTATTTTTTTTATACCCAATTTTAAAGACTTTTAATTATTTGGGATCCTTCATCATTGTTTTATTATATTTGACCAACTTTATTGTTTTATATTGTATTATTCCTTTATTGCTTTCCTTTTATTGGTCTTTTAATTCAATAGTCTGCTTTTAATCATCCATCTTTTGAATTATTTTATTAAATTAATATTATTGTGAGGTTAACGCTGTTGCCTCAGAGAAAGAAGGTTCCTGGTTTGATTCCTGGTCAGGGTCTATCTGTGCAGATTTCGCATGTCCTCCTGTGCATGCGTGGGTTCCCTCTGGGTACTCCAGCTTCCTCCCACCACCAAAGACATGCCAGTTAGGTTAAATGGGGACTCTAAATTGCCCATAGGTGTGAGCGTGCCTGGTTGTGTGTCTCTGCATGTCAGCCCTGTGATTGGCTGGCGACCACTCCAGGGTGGCCCCACCTCTCACCCAGTGCAGTGTTAATTTTGGCAGCTATTTTTAATTTTAGTCTAGTTTTAGTCATCACAGATCTATTTTTTTTTAGTCTAGTTTTAGTCATCACAGATCTATTTTTGTTAGTCTCAGTCTAGTTTTAGTCATCACAGATCTATTTTTTTAAGTCTGGTTTTAGTCATCACAGATCTATTTTTTTAAGTCTAGTTTTAGTCATCACAGATCTATTTTTTTAAGTCTAGTTTTAGTCATCACAGATCTATTTTTTTAAGTCTAGTTTTAGTCATCACAGATCTATTTTTTTAAGTCTAGTTTTAGTCATCACAGATCTATTTTTGTTAGTCTAGTTTTAGTCATCACAGATCTATTTTTGTTAGTCTAGTTTTAGTCATCACAGATCTATTTTTTTAGTCTAGTTTTAGTCATCACAGATCTATTTTTTTAGTCTAGTTTTAGTCATCACAGATCTATTTTTGTTAGTCTCAGTCTAGTTTTAGTCATCACAGATCTATTTTTGTTAGTCTCAGTCTAGTTTTAGTCATCACAGATCTATTTTTTTCAGTCTAGGTTTAGTCATCACAGATCTATTTTTTTAAGTCTAGTTTTAGTCATCACAGATCTATTTTTGTTAGTCTCAGTCTAGGTTTAGTCATCACAGATCTATTTTTTTAAGTCTAGTTTTAGTCATCACAGATCTATTTTTTTAAGTCTAGTTTTAGTCATCACAGATCTATTTTTGTTAGTCTCAGTCTAGTTTTTGTCATGAAAAAAAGGCTGTTAAAGAACATTTTTAGTCATAGTTTTAGTCGACATTAACGCTGACCCAATGACAGCTGGGATAGGCTCCAGCCTCCACTCCCAACGGGACAAGTGGACCCTCTATCTCTTCTGTAAAGAACTTTGAACTGCAATTGAATTTGTTTGAAAGGTGCTTTATAAATAAAGTTTGAATGATGATAAGTAGGGCCTCTAAATGAGTAACCTGGAGCTTTGTCAGTATCACTGATACTGGCCTGTATCTCATTTGAAAATAAACTGATCTAAGCTAAAAACCCAACATTTCCCCAGCCCTAGGAAATCCCATCTGGCTGAATGTGTTAAAACTCCACAGTTTTACAGGCTGCATTATTGGTTCTGTTTTTAGACACTGGATGGTGAATTTAATTTAGTTTTCCCCAAAATGCTCACAAATCTATTCTCAGATGATCTCAAATGCAAACACTGGCAGGAGGTTCGATCAATAATGTAAGACCACAGGGAAAACAGAGGAGAGAGAAATGATATTTCCATTTGGCACATATGCAAGCACCCTGAGGCGATAACACAGCTAATCTCATAACCTGCCACAGAGAGGAAAGTGTGTTTTTACCGTCACACTGGGACTTTACAACAGCGACTTCATTGATCAGCATGATTTCAGACACATTCTGTCTCTGACCCACCGTAGATGGTAAAGGTGAAGCCTCCGGCCAGACCAGGAAATCCAAGTGCACTTCTATGAGGCAATATACCCTCTGAGATCTGCAATTCAACGAAATACCCCAGAGTTCAACTTCTGTAACTCCAACTTTCACTTTAAAACTTCAGAGAGAATTTTCTGACACCAGCAGTCACGTACGGACGAGATCTTCAGGACTCCACCGCCGTCGTTCAGCTGCACAGAAGAAGAGTTCACCGCGCTCAGGCCCACAGAGTCCAGATTCTCCCACACCAGGGTCCCTTCAAAACCCTGCAGAGAACCCATCAGTCAGACATCTCTGCACACGTAGCATGTTTTATTCTGCTATTCAAAGCAAGGCACACAGTAGCAGAGAACAGTGCTGGGTCAGAGTCCCCCTCATGACTAAAGTCAGGAAAGGCCAGATTATCTGGTCATTCTGGAGATGATCTTATTAAAGAAGGGAAAGAAAGGAGCACACTCGAACAAGAGTAATGACCTAAAGGACCTTTATTGATCTGAACGGAGTTTTTAACAGTAAAGCTGACATGTTTGCCTCCTCCGTCACTGATGTTCGTGTTCTGAGGTGAAATAAGGAGAGTAGAGTACGGCCGCTTCTTCAGCTCATGCTAAGTTTGTCTTTGATGACTTAGAAAAGCTTTGAAACTATTGAGCATTTCATTTTCTGATGGTGAAAAATTAAATAATCTCGGAGAATAGCTTCAAAGATGGAGTCAGAGCGAAAGAATAAAAACCAGGCAGATAAATCTAAATAGTTTAAACTCATGATGACCTCTATTTTCTATCGTTACAGCTCTGTCTATGAGTAAGAGGTAAAACCGACCTTAGGGAGGATGAACTGCTCCACTGGTTTGTACCAGACTCCGTTCACCAGCGTGCCCGTGCTGATGGCGCTGAAACGAGCGGTGACCACGGCCTCCTGGAGCAGAAAAACACATCAGCATTCATGAAGAAGCTACAGCAGAGATTTCAGTTCACATGATGCTCTGTTAACCTGAACCAACATCTCAGTAGTACGGCTGTACATTACCTGATTCATCAACACAATACACCAGTGGTTTTCAAACTTTTTTTTACCCAAGGCACACCAAAGGTTAAGCCAAAATCTCAAGGCGCACCATATTCATATTAGTAAAGTGATGCAAAAACATGGCAAAATTGGGCAAAAAGTGGAAAAAGGTGTCCAAAAAATAGGTTAACAGTGAAAAAATGTATTGAAAGTGTCAATAAGGTCGAAGGACTTGGCAAAGGTAGTGAAAAAGGCTTAAAAGTGCTGAAAAAATGGGGAAAAAAGTGTCCAAACAGAGGCAAAAATAGGTGAAATTGGCACAATGTTTCAATAATGGGTTTAAAGTTGCAAAAAGGTGTTTATTAGGGATAAAAAGTGATGAAAATTTGGCAAAAAATGGCCCAACTATAGTGAAATTGGCAAAAAAAAAAAAGTGGGCAGACAATGGGTTAAAAGTGGCAAAAACTAGTGAAAATGTCAAAGAGGTTGCAATAATGGAAGAATAATATGGCAAAATAGGGCAAAAAAAGTGGCCAAATAAAGGCAAAAAATTGGTTAAAATTGGCATAATGTGGCAAAAATGGGTTAAAAAGTAGCAAAACAGTGGTAAAAAAATGATTTAAAGTTGCAAACGTAAAGGTAAAAGGAGGTTAAAAGTGATTAAAAAAAGGCAAAAATGCTGCTCATCCAACACACACGCACTGATATCAATAAATCCCACCTGGGGAGGGCCCATTCTTGGTTTTTGTTGTTCAGGGGTCCAGCCAGATCTGTGCGCAGACCTGGTTACAGTACTTACCATAAAGATGTACAAATAGTGTATGGTTGTACACATTCCCAAGGAACACCTCGACTTGTCACACCATTTGAGAGCCACTGCAATACGCTACGCTAGTATCAGAGGATTTTATGGAAACATTTCTTGCAGGAACAGAAAAATCATTTTGGCAGTTTATTTCTATTCATAAAACATTAAAAAGCATTAAGAGTTTGACTGAGAAAAGTTTCCACTAAAAACAATCAGGTGAAACAACAAAGACCTATGTTTTTATACAGAACCTTTTTTAAATGTGGCAAATATTTTAAATAACTTCAAATTGAGGGCCACTGAGTAAAATTAGGAACACAACTATGAACATTTGTATTGAAACATTGTTATTTTAGATCAGCAAACATTTTAAGTGCCTAACATTGTTATTTCCTCTCATATACCCTGATATCTCCAGCAGCGTGTAATCTCTCTCCTGCCTCTTTGACCATGATCGTGTCTTTTGGCTTCTTTTTTCCATCTTTGATTTTTAACACGTTTACGTTCATGAGGACTTGAACAGTTATTCTCCTCTATTATAGTCCTTCATATTTTACACAGGGGCCTTTAAATGTGTGATATAGAGATGAATTTACATTATTTTTGATTTACTGACATCTTGATAAATGGAAAGTTCAGGACAGAGGTCGGTTTCTTGTTATGAGCGGCCTTTAAACAGGAGAGGAAGAGGACAGAAGAGCATCGGTCCTGCTGTCCCTCCCCGTCCCTAAGCCCTCACAGGCAGCCCAGTCCCTCTCAGCTGCAGTCGGACTCACTCGTCTGCAGCAGAGAAGAGGTCTAAGACCAGAGAAACGGCGAGAGAAACTGCATTTTCTTTACTCCATGGTAAGCTGTGACTTTATAAAACAATAAAAGGCGACACTTTAGTGCCCCATAACAATAAGGGTTAGGGTTATATTAATGTTCTTATTTCATATATCGGCTTTTTTTAGCCCCCAGTATCGGCATCGGCCCGGCTCTACTGAATACTGCTCTCATCAGTTTACAGGATGCTGCAGCTTTCCGTCATAAAAACTGTGTTTTAAACTGTTTCTTATCCACCAGATTTTAGTATTTATAGGTATCTGAGGGAGAATTCTGGGACAGGCTGTCCTGGACCTTTCTGGAAGTTTTCAGCAGTGCATGTATGAAAACAGGCTGTAATTGAAGCAGCAGCACAGAGTCCTGCAGCTTCCCTTCAGGCTGTTTATGAACAGAGGAACGGCACACAGGTCGCATACCGCTCACAGGTCACGGCTCCGTTACCTCCTGGTCCAGCTGCAGAAGCTTCACCGTCACGTTGCTCTGGAGCTCGGGCCGCGTCCCGCTGGGAAACACCCCCAGCCGGGTGATCACCACCGGATGGAGCACCTTGAAATCCAGGGCGATGGCGGACACGTCGGAGGGGGCGAGCAGCGAGGGGTCGGGCACCGTCACGATCTCTATCTCTGCATCGTGGCCTGCCACAGGGACAAAAGATTACTGCACACACTAAATTTATCACAATCCCAACGTGCTGACCGACTGTTTTCAGAGAGAGAGAGGAAGATTTGGGTGAAGCTCCACCATCAGCAGTTTGAGGAGCTGCTGTCTTCAAAGGCAGCCTCTGCTCGTCAGTGTGCTTTCTTAATTACAAAAGAGCAGTTTATTACCCCAGAGATCAATGAGAAGATCAAGGCTGTTAAAGGGAGAAGGGCTTTTACTTTACACGCTTTCCACACAACTTCTGCAGCTCCGTCCAAAATAAAGACAGTCAGAGGAGAGGAGCAGAGAGAAGCAGAAGCAGCCCCTCATCCAACCAAACGTTCCTCTATCTGCAGCGTTTCAGCAGCGTGTGACCACATATTTTATACTCCTGAGCCTCCTAAATTAGAAATAAATGAGACGTTTCTGCTCATGTGCCAAAACTTCTCTCTGCAGTGCATCTCTGGCAGTCAGGAATCCATACGAGCTGGCAATAAAGATAAATAATTAACACTGTTATTGAGAATATGACAGAGAATTTTACATTTAAGTAAACATGTTATGCTTTTAATAAGCTGTATCTGCTGATAGTTCAAGTAAACTGGTTGTATTTAGGATCTGCATGTGAAGATTATTATAGTAAATCATCCTGATCTATTCATGGATGTTCGGTCTAACGGGCCTCTAAAACCTTTCCATCACATTTCCCTACATGTCATGAGGATTTCTCCGTTTTCTACTGAACCAAAAGCCTCAAACACAGAGAGCCTCAGTGGTTTTAAAGCTTGGCAAACTGATTATTGTTTATTTGGATCTCTGAGGGCAGCGGTTAGACGAGGGCTGGACAATTTATCACAAATTAGATCAAATCGCAATATGGCCTGCTGCAATTTTGAAATCGCAGGCAGTGCAATATTTTTTTATGCTGAAATTTGTTGAAATACCAGTTAAATACAGTTTCTGCAGCGGAGATGTTACACTCTACACACCATAAAACCATGAAGGGTCTTTTTTTTAATAGTCTACCAAAAAGAATCAGATTTTTCTTGTTTTTGTAGATATTTTCTCATTAAAATGATATAAACATAAATACTATCGTTCCCTTTAACACAACAATTCATGTAGAGCACTGATCATCAACTGGCGGCCCGGGGCCCCCCAGAGCTTCCTGTCCGGCCCCCAGAAGACCATTAAATTATAAAAAGATGGAAAAGAAGATGCTGTTGGCTTTAAATGTCTGCAGCTGTTAAATCCACCCAAAAAATAATAAGAATATTGAAATTGTTTGAGAATTACTTAATATTTGATCATTTTCTATAGAAATTTATTTGCCAGCCATAATTAGTAAAAAAAAAAAAATAAAATATGGTTGAAGTTGGCAGAAATGTTGAATAAATGGACAGAGGTTAGCGAGTGGCAAAATAGGTTGCAGAGAGGCACAAAGGGACAAAAAAATGACAGAAAAAGTGGTGAAAAGAGGTTTAAAATGGGTAAGAAAATTGGTGAAAGGAGGAAAGATGTATCAAAAGTGTGTTAATAACGTGGTAAAAGTAAAAAGTGGTTGAAAAGGGTTAAAGAATGGCAAAAATTGGGTTAAACTATCAAAAAGGTGCAAAAAGGGGGAGAAATATAGCCAAAATAGCCTGACAAAGTAGTGAAAAGGTGTTAAAGAGACACACACATGGGGCAATAATCAGCGAAAAGTTGCAAAAAAGGGGTTAAAGAGTGGCAATATGGATGAAGAATGTAAAAAAATGGGTTAAAGAGGCAAAAAGGGGCAAAAAGTGTGAAAAAGGGGTTAATATTGGTGCTAACTGACAGCTGGGGAGGGCCCATTCTCTAGGATTTTCAGGGGCTCAGCCCTTCTTTTTCTGTGGGCAGGCCTGTCTCCTTCTGGCCTGCTGCACATTAATATGTTAATCAGACCAAAATATTTATCTAAATTTTGTTTATTTGAAGGTCCGGCCCCAGAGTTTATGCCGGGACTAAATCTGGCCTTTGTGCAAATGTACTTGATGACTCCTGATGTAGAGTTTGCAATATGAGTGTAAATAATAGCAACTAAATATTTGTTTTAAATCGTTCAGCCGTGGTTGTGTCTATTTAATATCATGCTGGTTAAAGTAAAAATAAAAAAATAATCACAATTAGATTACTGTCTCAAACCGTTCAGCCCTAGGTTAGACCGCTCCGACATGGCCGGCAGCTGAAGGCCAGGTCCGGGTCCGGCTGGAGGGGAGTCAAAGATGTCCTGTCAGACATACCTGGGTAACTTAATCTTAAACTCAGTTTGTGAGTTTTTGTCTGTTTTTCTTGTTCAGACTCTCTGACTAGAGGCCTGCTGCCCTACATCACAGATCAGCTTCTTTGAATTAAGAGTTTTAAATAAAAATTACACTTCAAGCAGTCTTTTTACTAGTCATTACATCACGAGTTTCTTTAAATGTTTTGACAATCAGGGAAAAAGCTGTTAAAGTGCCAGCCTGCTCTACTCTAGCAGACGCTGAAATAGTGCAGCAGTGGAGGAGTGTTGGAGAGGGGACGCTGTGAACAGTCAGGCACAGGTGGAGGAAAGGATGCAGAACTTTAACTGATCATCAGTTCATCAACAGCTCAGTTTACCAATGAAGTGTGTGAACAACACTGCAGACTGTTTACAGACTGATGAGCTCTATCAGTCTCAGTGATGCGTCTTCTCCTCATCCTCACTACTCTGATTATTATTATTATGAACAATAACTGAGCCTGGTCTGAGCTGATTTCTGTTGTTTAAAACACTCTTTGAGTTTTACTTAAACTTCAGCACACTCAGGCTGGATGAGACCCTGGTCTACTTTTACCTTTAAGACCTGATTCAACGCAGCTCTAGATGGTATTTCTGTCTTGATTTTATTGTGTGACCAACAAACTGAAACATGATTTGCTAAAATGCATGTTGAAGAGCACATGGGATAAAAGGGTTTTAGTTTCTGCCACTTTTACTTCCATACTGAAAACTGATGGTTAAAGTTAGGGCTGGGCGATTATCGTAGCTTTTACCACCTGAGATGAATAAAAACACTGTATCCTGACCATCGAGTATGAATAATGTGGAAGTTTTAAACCATCAGCATGTAATTAGGGGCTCGGGGCAACGACACGAGCCACTGTTGTTCTTCCGTTCGTTTCTTCTTTATTTATTCATCTTCCAGACAAAACTTCGCCACACTACTCCTCCTAGGGCTTTGAGAAAACCCCTGCAAATTATACATCAAAACGTGTGGCTTGTTCCTGATCGGTGTGCTATGTCTTTTCTAAGAGATTCGCAAATTTTTTGCAAAGTTATTCGCAAAAAACTGCAAAAAAAGTCCCATCTGAAATGAATGGGGAGAGGAACGAAGAAACCACAAAAATAGGGTTTTTCAACACCCCTACTGCTTCCCCATACTTTCACCTACAGAGATCATTCTAACTTTAAAACGTAGTTATTTTTGTCCTGTCTTCAGGAATTTCTTTGTTATGATGATGGGGTTTACGGTTTTCGATAGGCAAGTCTTCAAATCTCCTGTGCGTTGAGTGAAAATCATGAAAAATCACCCTGCTAGAGTGGGTGATGTCATCACCCCAGAGTGTGAGAGAGCCGACACATCAACTGAGACTTTTGCGAACAACTAGTGACTACGGCCACAAATCTAACACCACACACATAAAAAATAGATCAAAACGGAGGAAATCTTGTCCCGCTACTGTCAAACCAAGAACCAAAGCCATATCATGCATGGTTTTGGTTTGAGAGGACCAACTGTCCAACTGCTGACACCCCTCTCATCTGCTGCAATGGTATCGAATCTGATGAATCTGTCTTCAAAGTCAGAAAGATGCCTGTTTTTAGATCACCCTCCTGGCCTCATTTCTTGCACAATCAACACCAAAATTACATCACAGCTAGTTCAAGGCCTGCAGATGCTCACGCCGAAATCCGTTTGATGATACCATTTACGGTTTTCGCACACGGAGAGGAGAAAGAGACTGTGTTCACAAGCAAAAATCACTCAAAACTACTCTCTGCTGTCTCAGGTGTAACTGATCTGTGATCAGTGATGCGTAACCGTGCAGGCATTAATTACCATGGCAACAGCAGCTCTGGTGCTTTGATGATGTCATCGCTGCTTGACACACATACAGCCCTCAATGGGCTCTGATCACGCACACACATGGAGCTGTTCCAATAAAGCAGCCCATTTAAACAATGCTTTAACAGGATGGTGGGACTGTGGGTGGCTTCTCAACTACATACAGTCCCCCAAAGACAGCCAAACATATATCCCAGATGAAGTGAATGGGAGAGATTGTGCATTTGTGTGTGTGTGTGTGTGTGTTAGCATGCAAAGTGCACATTCGTGTGTGTGTGTGTGTGTTCTCTTGACTTTGGTGACGTCAATCAAAACAAGAACCCACAATCCTTTCTCAATAAAAGTTTTTAATGTGTTGAAATGGAGCTGGAAATGATCAAATTCATCTCTTCTGCACCTGCTCTCATCAAGACTTTGACAGGAACTGCATGTCTGTATAAAATGCAAATAAAGGACTCTATTTCATAGGGAGGGTCAACACCACCAGGTATGTCAAGAAAACAGCTGAGGCTCAGTTGCCAGGTGATCAGCATCAGCTAATCAGGCCACATGACTAAAACACATGAATGAAGTCTCCTGTCATGTACAGTGTTTCTCAACCATTTCACTGTGTCATTGTCCAGCTACATGCTGCTTCAGCCTGGACTTGGACATGACCTTGTGATGACAAGTCGGGCTATTGTCATAAACGGCCTTGCAATGAAACTGGCACCGCCCCCCGAGCCCCTCTCGCGATTTCCGCTTGAGGAAATTGTCTAGTTCTCTTTGATGTTTCTCCCACTTTCTTCTAATGCCTCTCACAGAGCAGACAGCCCACTCCCTCTGTCAGAGAGAGTTTTATTTCAGACGGAGAAGGAGAGAGCGGGAGAGAGCGGTGATGTGCAGACACAGCCAAAGATGGAGATGGCCTCTTTGGCTCTGCAGAAAAACAGCTCTGGATCTGTCATCTGGCCGTGGTTTGGGTTTAAAAAGGAAGATGACAAACAAAACGCCCTAATCTGTAAAAAAATGCTGCAGCATTACGCCAACATTATGGCGGCAGTGACAACACATGGCCACAGACACGTCCCCAGCAATAGCTTGTTTCCACCGAGCGGCCGGTTCAGTTTGGTGTAGCACGGTATGTTTTTTTTTTGTGTGTTTTCATAGAGCAAAAGTTGGAAAGGGTCCCAAGAAAACCACCAGTATTGTCCCACTCTTTGGCACTCTTCCCTAGTGGTACCAGTCTTACCTACCAGTCCCAAAAAGGTGGACCTGCACACAACAATAAGGGCAGGGTACTGATATGTGGGCACAAATCAAGTTTCCTGACGTTTATCTGGATGATTTTAAGAACACAAAGCAGAGCCTGAAGGCTCACATCAGCCTGATCCATCCACGATGGATGAGAAACTAAATAATGCTGAAGTTTTGTGAATACGAAGCCTTAGATCAGCTGATTCTCTGTACTGTAGATAGTTATTCATCTTCTGTGAAAACATCGCTCTGTGGTTGTTGATCGTGTTTGTAAAACTTCAGGCTGCAGACTATTTTAAAACCAGATCAATGCACCCAGAATTTAGTTTGATTTTCACATCAGTTAACCCTTTAGTTTATTTTTACTGTGATGAATTCTCACAGTACAGCTCTAAACTTTCATATTTTGTCATATAAACTGTTGTAGACTAGATTTATTCACATATTAATGTGGCATTACAACTCCAAACGTTTCTGTATTTCATCAGCTGAGGATCTGGACTGACCGTTGTTAACATCATTACGATTTAGTTTTTTTTTTTTTTTTAAGCACTTTCAACTGAAATAAAGCTGTTTGATGCTTATTATCTCTCAAAATGTACAAATAAATGTTCAAAAACTCTAAGAAAATAATCAAAATTAGAAAAACCTGCCCCACCACCCAAAAAAATCAAACCAACTTCTTAAAAATTTACAAATATATTTCTCAAATTTTCATGGAATTACCTAAAAGTTTCAAAGCTAAGCCCCCCAGAAATTTAAACCAAATTCCCCCAAATTTACAAATAAATGTTACAAATTTCCAGAGAAATTCAAATCAAATTCTCAAAAATGTAAAAATAAATTTATCAAATATTCAAGAAGATACTTTAAATTTTCAAAGCAAATTTCCCCCCAAAATTCAAATAAAATTTCTAAAAATGTCAAAATACATTTCTCAAATTTCTGCAAAAATAGCAAAAAATTTCTAGCAAGAATCCCCCCAAAATTCAAATCTAACAAAAATGTCTTATCGCAATTAGGGATGCACGCTATTGGATTTTTGCTGATATCAGATACGCATATATCTACAGATTCATTTTCAGCCGATATCGATATTTAAATATGCTTTTCGGACAAATAATTTCATCCCTTTTGAGCACTTTAAGGTTTAAGGATGACCAAGGAAACAAACTTTAGTCCTTAAAAAAAACACTTTTAAGTTTAAGAATGAGGATAAATAAAGAAAAAGACCTCACCTGACACAGGTCTGTTGGTTCAGCCTAAAACTCCACTAATTTATTAGGATATATGGACAAAATTTACAGTCGATGTATGCTGAAATACACTGGCAAAATAACGGATTTCAATATTGGCAGATATCAAAATTTCTGCCGATACCAATATTTGCCTTTTTAAGGTATTATCTGCTGATACCGATACCAGGCCGATAATATCGTTCATCCCTAATCGCAATTATTTTGTCCTATATTAAAAATCTGCTATGAATTGTAATGAAGGGAATGATGATTTTATGGATTTCTTATTTTCAAGAAGACAAAAATATACAAAAAAAAAACCAAAACAAAGAAAGTAGGAACTTTTGTCAATGTTACTAGAAAATAATGGCACTTGAATGTTTGCATTAAGTGTAGAGCAAAACACCTCTGCCTCAAAAATGTATGAATCTGGTATTTCAAACCACATTTCAGGTCAAAGAAATGTTGGACCCTCTCACATTCCCATTTAATCTATTTTTCGATTAATTGCCCAGCCCTAATACCAAACCGTACTGAATCAGACCGGAGCCCCTGGTGGAAACACGGCTAAGTGTTGCTGAAAGGCAAAACTCCCCTGCCAGAGTCGTACGTGTCAGCGACTAAGACGACGTAGACCTGGGGGTCTGAGAGTCCAAACAGCTGTATTTCAGACAAAGAGGACCATATCAGCCCCAGCCTGCACTATGACATGACTGGGGACCTGCTGGGATGTTTATGCTTCAACTGTTATCAAACTTTATATACCAGACTTGATTTTCTACAGTTAATCCCAGGGTTGAGCTTCTGGAAGTTTAGTTCTTCTGTTCTGCTACAGAGGCCTGACTGAGACTGTGGTAAATGCACTTTTAGAGGTAGTTTTTAACAACACTTAGTGGATGTTGTATGATTTTATCGCTCTTAACTAAGGAAGTGGATGTCTAAAGTTCTCATTTACAACGCTAAGAGGAGGAATATTTTTCCAGAGTGGTTTGGTTTCGCTCCTGATTAATTTAGTCTGATTGTTCTTCTTCATGACAGAACAAACAAAAACTAAATAATCATGAAATCAAAGTCTCTGATAATCAGCATTCATCTTCTCCTGGTCCTTGAGAAAAGCCTCGCTGTGATGAAGCAGCTCACAAACAATAAATGACAAACACTAATAGTTCTTCTCTGACCTGGATCCTCAGTCAGGTACCTTCAGTCTTTTGTCTCCTTCCAGTCCGCTCCATAACCGCCCATCCGCCTGCAATTCTGAAGCGAATCACGTCAACACCTCCAACCATTAACACGGCGGAGAGCAGAGAAAGGGCCAGAAAAATAAAACATCAGCGTGACCCTAAAGGCCGCCGTCTGAAAAAGCCTGTTCCGACGAGCCGTAATTATGTTTGCACGATGGCAGAAAACACCCGAGGCAGCTGGGAAAAGTAGAACTGGACTGAATGTGTGAAGGTGAGAGACATAACAATTGCTGCCACTGAGCTTTTTCAATTATTCTCCATAAAGTGCGTCAGGGCTTTGTACATATATCTTTACTTTCACAGTGTTAGTACGCACTTGGAGCTGACTGAGAGAGTTCTGCTTCGGCCTTGCAGAGGGAAAAAGAGCCATGTCCTTGAAGTGTGGGTGAACACAAATAAAGCCGTTTATTCCTCCTCTGAACATGCATTCTTCTCCTTCTTTCAGCTCAGCCATTCAGCCTCAGATAGCAACAGACTGCACCCAGAGCTCCTCTCCGTATCACAGCTAAAGCCATCAACAGAGCTGGGTGGTCAGGACCAGAGACCACATCGGTGTTAGCAGAACGGTGATACAGGATACAGGATGTCAGAGCGCCAGGATGATAAATGTTGATGATTTCAGCAAAATTGAAGGTCACAGATTATGCAAAATACACTATTTTCTAACAAACATATGGTCTGGTCTGGTTCACAGCACATAACAACACAGAGAACGCACCGAGTGGAAGTTGCAAATTTTGTAGTCCATCAACATTAAATTGTAGTTTTTACACAAAAAACACACGTCACGTCCGTAACATCCGCCTAGGGAAAGTGCAGTCGGATTCCTTACTCTCCACAGTTCTGCTGTCCTATCCTCTAACTCCACCTTTCCTTGACCCTTAAGGAAAAGTGAATAGGAAAGGACTTAGGAGGTAATTTTTTGGACTTTTCGAACGCACCCCAGGAGAGCCACATCCTTTAGGCCACATCCATTTCCTGAGAGGGGTGTGGTCAGGGGCGGAGTCAGATAGCTCATTAACATTTAAAGCCACAGACACAGAGACAGCTGGTTCTGAGCAGGGCTGAAACAGAGGAGTTTTTAGACATGCAGAATCAATACTGGAGTGTTTTCACAGCTACTAACTTCACAGTCATGTTTAGGACCTCAGAGACTGATATAAACTAGTCCTAAAGGGTTAAATGTGTGACCTTTAAACCAAATGCAAACCTGATAAAACAGCAACAGAACTAGAAGTTTAACACTTTCTATTCATTACAGCAGACAACCTCTAATGTTCTGTCTTTGGTTGGTATTACACGGCCCTAGCTCTAAAGATCATGAAGTTTCTGTAGTTTTTGATCACTCCAACATTAAAGTAATGAAGATTTGATCATTCAGAATCACAAAGTACTTCACAGTTAAGGACATTTGGATATCCACTGAAGCCCGTGTGCAGGAGTTTGACGTCTACTGACTGATAAACTTAAATTCACTAATATTGCATGCCTAGGACTTCTATTTTTCTTATCGGTATCAAATATGTCTTACTATTAGAACTGGAGGCATTTCTGTTCAATTTCCACTCCATTTCTCCAACAACCTCTCAGAAGACTACTTTGGTTTACTGGTTCAAAACTGGAAGCATGAAAAAATCATGAATATGTACAGCTTTTCAATAAAATCCCTAAATGTTGCGCTGAGTCATCATTCAGGGACTTCTGCTGCGTTCCATTTACCTCAGAAGTCAGAGTTAGCAAAAACATTTCTAGCTCTGACATCTGGTAAACCCGCTCTGTGGGGGCCAGCCACGTCATCCTGGAGGATAGAGTTCAGTCCCAGACTGTGGAGATATGGGACTGACCCTGGCTGCAGAATCTCTCTGTTCTCAGATTTCCTCCAATGACGATGAGTCTCGTTTTTCCAGGGAGGGAGATGCCGCCCCACACCATAAAGATGTTACTCTATCGGTGCAGCAATCAGCAGAATTACCCGCGTCTTCTCCACACAGACCTGATGGGGAAGGGCAGTCATGGCAGGCCTCCTGGCAGCCCTATGAGACTGGAGACTGGCTGCGTGCGGTCTGTCCCGGACTGTCTGGGCAGAGAGCCGTCAGCTACGTCGTCCAGCAAACCTTGAATGGAATTAAGTAAAAGGCAGCCGACGGTTCCTACGTGCTGACAGAGTGAGTCAATGGCAACAGCAAAATCAGCTGTTTGGCACTGGCAGGAAAGATTTGGCGAATTCAGATCAGTGCCACCCACATCCTCAGCTCTGCTGCTCATCCCTCAAATGCATGTTCCTTACAAATGTGGCTCCATTTAAAAAGGAAATTAAATCTCACCTACTGAGTCTAAAAATGGTGATTTGGACATATTTTGTTATTCTGGCTGTAAAATAGTCAGGAAATGCCCTAAGTCTGAGAGCTTTGCTCCCTTTTCCCAGGAGTACTTGAACTTGACTTTTCAACATCTGGTTAATGATTATTGCACATTATATGGAATTTTCAGCAGTTTAAAAGAAGAAAACACACAAAAACAGATTTGTTTTTCATGGCTTTTATGAGCAGAAATGTTGTTATTGCTCATGAAGTTTAGATTTGACATTTGAAATGTGAACCTATACATGTTTAGAACAATCAGCAGTCATTTTTGGAGTCTAGGACTCTGGGTGTGCAAAACACAGTGCAAAAGATAACTATATACATAGGCCACAATTAGTGCAAATAAAGGTGGAAAAATGCATTCTCAGCATTCTCAGTAACATATTGTTATTGCACATGACAGACACGCACACATGCCACTATCTAACGCTATTTTTAGAAAACTAAACACCACTCTCACTCACTCTCCTTTTACTCTCTTCCTTCACTCTCCTTTCTCACTCGTCTTCTGCCAAAGCTGCCGTTTTCGCGGTGCTGTTCCGCATTAGCGTAATATATATACCACACATCATATATTGGTGGAAAGCTCAGATTCTCAGCTCTCTGTCAGCGTTGGATTTTTAGATTGAGCAAACTTTGGAGGAGTTACAGTGTTGAGAATCTGTGTAGCAGTCTCACGATACTTCTGGTGTTTTGCTATGGATGCCCACGTCATATGGTTGTGAGTACCGTAATGAACCATATACGTGCGCATGTCCACAATTCTCAGTTTTCCAACACTGTTGGACTTTTTCTGATCGGACAAACTTTGACAGAGTTACGGTAATAATACTCCGGACATATAAAACACAGAGCCGGCGCTGGGTCAGTAGGTAAAGGAAATGAACAGGCTTCACAACATTATAAGATTTACTGAAAAGAAGCATGGCTCTTAAAACAAAGACATAATTTACCAAACGATCATTTACCATGTTTGTATTGTCTTACCCTCTATGATCTTGGAGAATATATTGATAGAACTTGGTGTACTGCCCAGCCCTATGTCTAATCATTAGCATGGATCATCTTACCTGGCTCTGTGAAGTTGAGGAGTGAGCAGGAGTACGGGTCCTCTCGGTCCTCCTCTGGAATTGCACACCCATGTCTTCCAACGATAAACTTCACCCCCACTCTGCAGGAGAGAAAAAAACAAACCCAATTGCATTCATCATTTTTGTGTGCAATAATAGCCCACAAGATTTCAAAAGCTTGTCCATCCTTCCCCCCCTCTGCTGCCATGGTTACTGAGGGTTGCTTAAAGGCCATCACACCTTATCAGCACTCGGATCGCTGAATGAGGAAGTGGCTAGAAAAAAGAAGAAAGAAAGCAAGAACAATATTGGCCGGTGGTCAGGTAAAGATAAAAAGTGTTGATGGGGAGGTCGGTTATTTGCTGCCAGCTGCAGGCTTTATTGCCACAGTATGAATCTGATGGAGGAAAAGGAAGAAAAATAACAGAAATAAAGGGGAAAAATGAGCGGAAAATAGGTGGAAAGT
>NC_054870.1:54380822-54460822 GCF_018320785.1 Cheilinus undulatus | reverse complement strand
CAATAAAAGCGTTTCAGAAAAATACCAGCCGCTGACTTTTATTTTGAAGAGCCTGACGGAAGTACTGTGTTCAGCATTGAGTTAGCTTAGCTTACCAGAGAATACGGCTAGTTTACAGCAGCTTTTCTGACCTCATTTAACATGGCAGCCTGATCTTTTGACTCACTGTGGACTTAGAAAACAGTTAAAATAGACCTTTAAACGGTTGTTTACGCCGTTGTAAGAGGCAGCGCTGCAGCGCTGGGCTCTGAGACCAGCCAAAGCAGCTCTTAGCTTGTTACAGCCCCAGGCAGGCTGACAGAGACGGCTCACTGACTTTGTTACGGTACAGCCGTCAGACTTTGAGAGGAAAGAACACGTGTGTTTGCCTGCTAACCGTGTTTAGTCTCAAGAGCAGGTGACATTCGGTTAGTTACCTGGCTACAGGTAATGCTAGAGCTAAACGTGCTAATGACCGGACTCAGCCTGAGCTGTCCCTCATAAATCACTCTCTCCTCCAGCTGTAGGGGCGGATATTCCTCACAACGTAGGCATTTAAAGCGCTGATGACGCTGCTGCAGAAATCCATTCCATGGCAAAAATTTTTACTGGTGATGGTTTTAATACCAGTTTACCGCCCACCTCTACTCCAGCCTGAAAATAGCAGTTTTATTGGTTGTTTTTTTGCAGCAGAGATGTTATACATTACACATGCAATCATTTAAGTTCTGTTTTTTAGATTAGTCTGCAAAAAATCTAATTTTCTTTTCTCTCACTTTTCTACCTTTAAATAGGAAACAGAAATGTTCTGGTCACTGAGACTGCTGTTACATTCAAAATTGACCCCTATGTTAAAGAAATCCTAGTTAAACAGACACTTGGCATCTGTGTGTCGATATAATGTGAGCAAAAAAACATCAACTTCTCCCCCTCTTCTATGATTTATGCCACAGGTTCCTGATCCTCGCTGCAGTGCCTTTGATATTCAGTTTTCTCTGTCATACCATCATTCATCCCAACACTGAACTCATGAAAGGGAACACCTTCATGCCTCAAAGGATGGTTAAGATATCTCCCTCTGTTAGGAAAAGCAGATTAACCTGCACTAATGTTATAAAGAAGCAGATTAACCTGCACTAATGTTATAAAGCAGCAGATTTAACCTGCACTAATGTTATAAAGCAGATTAACCTGCACTAATGTTATAAAGCAGCAGATTTAACCTGCACTAATGTTATAAAGAAGCAGATTAACCTGCACTAATGTTATAAAGCAGCAGATTTAACCTGCACTAATGTTATAAAGAAGCAGATTAACCTGCACTAATGTTATAAAGCAGCAGATTTAACCTGCACTAATGTTATAAAGAAGCAGATTTAACCTGCACTAATGTTATAAAGCAGCAGATTTAACCTGCACTAATGTTATAAAGAAGCAGATTAACCTGCACTAATGTTATAAAGAAGCAGATTTAACCTGCACTAATGTTATAAAGCAGCAGATTTAACCTGCACTAATGTTATAAAGCAGCAGATTTAACCTGCACTAATGTTATGAAGCAGATTTAACCTGCACTAATGTTATAAAGAAGCAGATTTAACCTGCACTAATGTTATGAAGCAGATTTAACCTGCACTAATGTTATAAAGAAGCAGATTTAACCTGCACTAATGTTATAAAGAAGCAGATTTAACCTGCACTAATGTTATAAAGCAGCAGATTTAACCTGCACTAATGTTATAAAGCAGCAGATTTAACCTGCACTAATGTTATAAAGAAGCAGATTTAACCTGCACTAATGTTATAAAGAAGCAGATTTAACCTGCACTAATGTTATAAAGAAGCAGATTTAACCTGCACTAATGTTATAAAGCAGCAGATTTAACCTGCACTAATGTTATAAAGCAGCAGATTTAACCTGCACTAATGTTATAAAGAAGCAGATTTAACCTGCACTAATGGTATAAAGCAGCAGATTTAACCTGCACTAATGTTATAAAGCAGCAGATTTAACCTGCACTAATGGTATAAAGCAGCAGATTTAACCTGCACTAATGTTATAAAGCAGCAGATTTAACCTGCACTAATGTTATAAAGCAGCAGATTTAACCTGCACTAATGTTATAAAGCAGCAGATTTAACCTGCACTAATGTTATAAAGAAGCAGATTTAACCTGCACTAATGTTATAAAGCAGCAGATTTAACCTGCACTAATGTTATAAAGAAGCAGATTTAACCTGCACTAATGTTATAAAGCAGCAGATTTAACCTGCACTAATGTTATAAAGAAGCAGATTTAACCTGCACTAATGTTATAAAGCAGCAGATTTAACCTGCACTAATGTTATAAAGAAGCAGATTTAACCTGCACTAATGTTATAAAGCAGCAGATTTAACCTGCACTAATGTTATAAAGAAGCAGATTTAACCTGCACTAATGTTATAAAGCAGCAGATTTAACCTGCACTAATGTTATAAAGAAGCAGATTTAACCTGCACTAATGTTATAAAGAAGCAGATTTAACCTGCACTAATGTTATAAAGAAGCAGATTTAACCTGCACTAATGTTATAAAGAAGCAGATTTAACCTGCACTAATGTTATAAAGAAGCAGATTTAACCTGCATTAAACTGCCTAATACTTAGTTTTAAACCCTTAATAGCTGCAGACAGAGTGGTAGGAAACTATTATTTTTAATGATGCACCAGACCAACTGGAGTCTAGGGTGCTCATACTACCTGCACAATCATTCAACTGAATAATTATATTACAGTTCTTGAAATTAAAACAAACTTTGTTCTGTTTTCATCAGATGTTCCTGTACTCACCTCAAGACAATCTAGCAGTGCGTAGCCGGAAATCTGCTCTACTTTTGTCATGCTCATTTATCTGAAAATATCACCAAACCGCAGACATGGCCCCAGCTTCACCTGCCGGCTCAGATAATGAGGAGAACATCCTGCAATCAAAATCACATCTAGTACAGTATCGGCAATGTTTAATGAGCTACTATTATTTTCCTCATAAATTCATCTGCTTCAACTGATCATTGATTATTTGGCCTTAAAATGTAAGTAAGTTGTGCAAAATGCTCATCTCATATTCCCACAGCCACAGTACCATCTTCAAACTGCTCTTTTTATCGACGCAACTATAAAAGCAGACACACGATATCCACAAATGATGCATGCATCAGCTGTTTACATTCAACTCTGAAAAGCAGATTTTATTTTTTTTTTTTTTTTTTTGATTGGGTCGAGCTGTTAACTCTGTAAATGTAGTGATTATGTTTGAATTAAGTAATCGCTGCAGGTCTATGAAGCAGAGATGCTCAGCTCGCTTCAGTCTCTTGATGTTAGATTATGCCAGCCACACCTAACACTTATAATATTCACATCATTTCACACTGAAATACTCACACACATTAAGCCACACACTCCATGCAAGCATTGACAGGTTCTGCACAAACGCAGCAAAGTACAGCTGGGCAGCATGGACCAAAAATCATTCCTATCTACAGCACTTAACAAATGTATAAGACCAGCTGTCATATCTGTCAGAGACCATCCAGCATCATGAAGTGCTTTAATGCAGACTCTTTCATTTTCAGTCAGCTCTCCACGTTTTACCATTTTGAACAGGAATGAGGAATTTCAAACTGAATTCTCCCAAATCTGAGCCGGCTCACTGGGCTTCTCTGAGAGGTCAGAAATGAATCAAGCATAACATTTAACCACTAAAACTCATTTTTCTGTTCAGGAATGACAGTAAATAACTATAATTTGACACATTAATCAGAAATATTAATGTGCTTTACTATTTTTTCAGGGATTTTTTGTAAATCAGTAAATTGTAAAATTCATGGATAACAATAATAATTCTATTTTAGCATTAAAAATATCGTTTTTGGGGTGCGCCAGTAGTCGAGTGGTTAAAGTGCGCGCCATCTATGCAGGCGACCCGGGTTGGAATCCGGCCCCTGGCACTATTTCCTGCATGTCTCTCCCCGCTCTCTCCCTTGTTCCTGACTCTAGCCACTATCCTATCTAATAAAGGCAAAAAGGCCAAAAATAAATCTTTAAAAAAATAAATAGATATAGATATATCATTTGGGTTAAAGAGCTTCTACATGTTGGTGTATTAACCTTTGGTGTATTAACCAATGCTGTTAATTTAGGGCAGCTGTGGCAGAAACCTGACTGTGGTTAGGGTTAGGGTGGGCTAATACATTTGTTAACCACTGTATAAATATATTTTTTATTCTGCAAAGAAATAAATGGCTATAAAATTACAATTATCATAAAATTTGATATAAATGTAAAAAAAATCAAACCAAGTTGAAACCTTTTTAGTACCACAGCAACAGAGACAGAAGTCCAACTTACCTGATAGTAGGTGGGAAATGTCCATTTTTACATACCAAATATTGCAATGAATATTTATGCACATTGTATGAAATCTAGAATTTACACACATCTGTATACTGAGGTTATCAAAATCCTTCATCCTTATGTTAAAGATCCAATCTCCGTTATTGTAATGATCACTGGTATCAATAGCTCAGAAACATCATGATCTTCAGATTCATGTCTAACCAAACAGCTCCGTCTAAATTGCACAAATATGTTGACAACATTCAGGAAAGTGGATGGAACTGCACAGGAATGAGGGTAACCCTGGCTCCTTGCTATTTCCACCTTTTTTCCAAATAGTGCCCATGCATGAGTGTGCATACAATCTTTAATGATTAAACACAGTAAATTACCCAATATTAGACATCTAGGACTTTTATTTTTGGAGATGTTGTATCAACAGGATCATTTTATTCTGACTATTAAAAATGTTCCAAGAATAAATAAATAGTCATTGGCAATCGTACTAAATATATTAAATGGATTATCCTGAGGTTAACAGGCATGTTACTGCCGCTGGTTAAAACCGATTTGCTCCAGCATTAAGCACTGACTCTTTAGTTGTTTTTTTCTAATCATATTTTCTTATTCGACTAATCGCCGCAGCTCTGAGCAGAGCTCGGCTGTCTATCGTTAGACTATCCCAGCTACGCCCAGCACTTCTAACATTCTCCTTCACCGTAGAAACGCATGTTAGTCTGAACTACCTGTTCCTGTACTGACCAGCACACACACACACACACACACACACACGAACACTGGCGCTGAAAGCAAAGTTAGCCCGCCGCGCGGCTGCGGAATGAGAAAGTTCCGAGGCTTCGTGGAGGTGAAGCCCGGGGTTCGTGGCTGTAAAAGTACCCGAGAATGTGTTGTTGTCCAGCGGGGTGGAGGAGGGTCGATGAGCCAACCACAAGTGCACCAGGACGGCGACAGCACAGGGCAGCAGCACGAGCGCTAGCCTCCGCATGGACGGAGCTCCTTCTCCTCACTCAGCCGGAGCAGCTTCACTCTCAGCGGCGCGGAGCCTCTTCCTGAGCCGCCGACACTTCACGGTGTGAGCCTCTCCGAGTGTGCGCTTCATTCTCAGCTCCGCAGCTCTCCGCCGGGCTCTCACCACCGCCTCATGTCTGCCTCCGCTGCTCGGAGAGACGGACCAATGGGAGACGAGGAGCCCCGCCGCGTTGCACTCTGGGAGATGGAGTTGAATACTCGCTGTGCCGTAACGGCGGTCTTTTATGCTAGCAGTAACATTTAGACATTGTTAAGATGTAAATGACCACTAAATAGATACTCGGATCCTTCCTTTCTTTGTATTTAGTAGCATTAATATAAGAAGGGGAAGTAGTAGTGATGTTCATTTAAAGGAAAATGAGCTCTGCCCAAGTGTGCTAGCTTGATGCTAACTCAGGAGCCTTTAACATTAACATGCTAACGGCTGTAGTGCTGTGCATGCTAATTTAGATTTCAGAAACTTTGTTTTTCACTTGATAATCCATCTTATGTCTTTATGCTTTACAGTAGCTATGATGAGGGGAATATGTAGTATTATTGAGGAGGTATTAAACATAGCCGACATTTATCCCTGGTTCCTATAGACATAATTTACGTAGACGCCTCATTGACTGTGTTTGCCCGCTGCCGGTGCGTCCGCTTCTCACTTTTTAGAGCTTCAATGATAAACATGTTCATAGAAACTTCTAGTAAATTATCATTTTCACAATAACATGCCATGGTTCAAGGTGCACTGTGTAATATTTAGCCTAGTAGCATTTAGCTGAACAAACTTGGTAAAATAAAGCAAAACATTTCTGAGACGTCTATCTAAATAAGTGTTTAGTCATCTAAATTCAAAAATAGCTATTTAAAAAAAAAAAAAAAACAATTCAGAATATACCTTTAATTCATACATAGGGAGGGTCCTCTCTATGGATGCCGCCATCTTGGATTTTTACATGTTTCCATGGTAACATAGAGGAAAAAAAGGATAAATAAAGTTATTGTATTGTGTTCACATTACAGATACACATTAAATTCAACTGGTTGCCACAGTTTCTAGCCACTTCTAGATGTTGATATACAGTTTTGCACACTGCACCTTTAAGTTACTATACGGTATATATATATATATATATATATATATATATATATATATACACACATATATGTATATATATGTATATATACACAGACACACACAGTGCTTGACAAATGTATCAGACCAGCTGTCATCTCTGTCTCAGAGACCATCCAGCATCATGAAGTGCTTTAATGCGGACTCTTTCATTTTCAGTCAGCTCTCCATATTTTACCATTTTGAACAGGAATGAGGAATTTCAAACTGAATTCTCCCAAATCTGAGCCGGCTCACTGGGCTTCTCTGAGAGGTCAGAAATGAATCAAGCATAACATTCAACCACTAAAACTCATTTTTCTGTTCAGGAATGACAGTAAATAACTATCATTTGACATATTAATCAGAAATATTAATGTGCTTTACTATTTTTTCAGGGTTTTTTTGTAAATCAGTAACTTGTAAAATTCATGGATAACAATAATAATTCTATTTTAGCATTAAAAATATCATTTGGGTTAAAGAGCTTCTACATGTTGGTGTATTAACCATCGCACAAACATGAAAGATGGTTGTGGTAATTACCAATGCTGTTAATTTAGGGCAGCTGTGGCAGGAACCTGACTGTGGTTAGGGTTAGGGTGGGCTAATACATTTGTTAAGCGCTGTTTGTGCTTCACATATATCAATAAAAAAGTTGGAAAAAGGATGGATGCCGTTCTTGCGTTAGCCTGTCATTGTTTTTAGCACCACTGATCTGTTGTTAGCAGACAAACCTTTAAAACGACACACCGCAGTACTTCATGTATTAAAAGACTGTTGCTGCAGCGACAGGCAACCGCAGGTAGAGCTGTGTCTACAATTTCTAAAAAATGCACTGGCAAACAGCAAAAGGCTCTGAAAACAGGTCAAAATAAAAGTTTTTACTACATTTAGTGCCGCCATGCTGAGACATGGAGGTCGGGGCGCTCTGTGAAAGACCGAGTTCACAAGTTTTAAATAGGACTTTAAATACGAGACGTTCTGTTTGCCATTTCTGCTCACAAGTCGGAATACAAGTTAGGATGACAAATGTAACGCAGTATTACTCCCCAGGACAGAGCATGCCCACTGCGTCATGTGTTCTGTCGCTCTGATTGGTCCATAACAAATGTGACGGACAGAGCTTTTATCCAATCACAGACAAACACTGTCTATGGGGCGTTGCCCTGAAAAATGTGAACTATATCCCATGCCATGGCGCGTGAAAGCATCCCTTTAACAGGACAGAGAAGTAGGGGGGGTCCAGAAGGAGGGCTGTGATCGTTTCTGTGGTAAATTATTTTACAGAAATATTATTACAAAGGGATTGTTCTGGAGATATCAGGCTTAACATAATGTCACAGATGTCCATAAAAACAACCTGAAAACATGACAGCAGGGCTCGGATATTACCAGTTTAAATGTAAACATTTCTGCATGAACTCAGTTTCTATCAGATGCGTCACTGAGCTCGGCCACAGAAGAACATTTCATCACTCATTAACAGATGAATATGCATCCCAGCAGGAGAGAAGTGAAGCTTTTTACACATCTCCAGGCAAACGCAGCAGCACCCTGCAGTTTCAATCTCACCGACGACTTAAAACCGAATGGTTAAGTAAGCACCATGAATAATTGACCTCATGTTGTTAGAAGTCAATGAGACGCTAAACAGTGTTTACAGCTAAAAACAATCAGAGGTAGAACTTCCTGTTCATCACATGAAGAATGGAGGCTTTAGGACTGTCGTCATTCTTACAGATTAGGAGAAAAGAGGGAGAAAATGGTGTTCTAGCTGATTGCATGGCTTCAAACTGAGTTGACATGTTGTTGCTTTAAGATTAGAACATAACTTTATGAATGCAGGGACTTTGTGCTGCACATGAATCATTTACATAAATCTGTTGTGCACACAGACGGTGCTTGAGGAGGATTTCTTCTGACTTGAAGAGTGGCTGTTTTTTCCTAGAGAGGAAGAGAGGCTCACTTCTGCTGCCATGCTTCATTTATTGTTGGTTTTAATGGAGTTCCAGCGTTGCAAACATGTTATTGTAGAGGCTTCACAGAGCTCTCCAGGAAATATAATAAGGGCTCCTTGAGCTGTGCTGCAGTGGAGAAGTCTCTCCTGAGCTAGAATTCATTATTTCAAGTAGTTTATGCAGAGAAAATAAAAACATCTGCTTTTTTAATGCCAGACCTGTTTCTACTGTCAAGTCTTCTGTGAAGAAGAGTCTGAATCTTTAACAGCATCACTAATGTTAGTTTAAGCAGGAGGAACTTGGTTCAGGTGCTTCTGAGCCCACTGAAGTTCTCTGAGTATAAATAGACCGTGCTAAAACACAACGCTGTGTCCTCCTCTCCACGTGAATCCACTAAAAATGGAGTGTTTAAGCTAACAAAGATGTCTGAGAATCGTGCCGACACGCGAGGCACCGGAGGCACAGATATGACCGCTAGCATCTACGGCCCGTTCCTGTCTCGGTGTCAGGCTTACAGCCTGTCTGATATTAATGAGCAGATTCCACATATTTCCTAGCCACTGCCTTCTGTGGTCTCCAGTTTCTCTCAGACCAACCGTGCTGGTCTTCACCTCCTGATCCACTCACTTCATGCAAGAATTGCGAGCTCACAGGATAACTAAGTCCAACGTAGAGCAGCAGGTAAAGATCAGGATTCTTCACCTGTCTGAGGTTAATGAGCCGCTCACATTGATATCACTCTGATGCTTTTTCCTTCTATCACTGATTCTTCAGGATATTAAGAGGTCCATACTCTCCTGATGGCCTGTGTGAAGTCTGTGTGTCGTGTTGTACATTGAAGCACGCTCCCTTGAACGTAGACTTGATTTTGAGCTGGGAGGTGAGAAACGGTGTATCTGCCATACACTGGACCATGGCACTTCCTGTGAAATCACAATGGCTGACTAGAAAAGGCATTGCCCTGCTTCAGAGTGTGCAGAGCATGTAGAACAGTGTGCAAACAGAGTATGTGTAATTTGAGGGTTACTGTGCTCAGGCATCCTGCTCTATTCAGCTCTGTTTAGCTCTCTTCCATTTCATAGCTTTAGCCTTTGTATCAAACGGTACTCTTTTTAGCCAAGGGCTGGTGGGTGAACTAAAGCCTATACTCATTAGAGAACAGTGGTCTCCTTCCAAAGTTACATATTGCTGAAAGCAGGTGACCAGGGCACTCTGTGGAAATTGGGATGGACACTGTTTCCACTTGCTTAAAGAAGAAGGGAACACTTTAACATTTTTTTCAGCTCTACACTGAGGTATCTGACTGAACTAAGAAAAAACACATCAGTGCTGCTGTTATTTCTGACATTTGACTCCAAAAAATCTGCATCTCATAACTTTAATTAGCTCAAACAAACATCTGCTATCAAATCTTTTCTGTAAAGGCGGGGCTTATGTAACAAACTTTATAGAAAAGGTAGAATGTTACCGCCCCTCACTGACTTTTGACACCACTCCCATCCATTCAGAGACCACACCCATCCATTCAGAGACCACTCCCATCCATTCAGAGACCACTCCCATCCATTCAGAGACCACACCCATCCATTCAGAGACCACTCCCATCCATTCAGAGACCACACCCATCCATTCAGAGACCACACCCATCCATTCAGAGACCACACCCATCCATTCAGAGACCACTCCCATCCATTCAGAGACCACTCCCATCCATTCAGAGACCACACCCATCCATTCAGAGACCACTCCCATCCATTCAGAGACATTCCCATCCATTCAGAGACCACACCCATCCATTCAGAGACCACTCCCATCCATTCAGAGACCACTCCCATCCATTCAGAGACCACTCCCATCCATTCAGAGACCACACCCATCCATTCAGAGACCACACCCATCCATTCAGAGACCACTCCCATCCATTCAGAGACCATTCCCATTCATTCAGAGACCACACCCATCCATTCAGAGACCACTCCCATCCATTCAGAGACCACACCCATCCATTCAGAGACCACACCCATCCATTCAGAGACCACTCCCATCCATTCAGAGACCATTCCCATTCATTCAGAGACCACACCCATCCATTCAGAGACCACTCCCATCCATTCAGAGACCACACCCATCCATTCAGAGACCACTCCCATCCATTCAGAGACCATTCCCATCCATTCAGAGACCACTCCCATCCATTCAGAGACCATTCCCATCCATTCAGAGACCACACCCATCCATTCAGAGACCACACCCATCCATTCAGAGACCACTCCCATCCATTCAGAGACCACTCCCATCCATTCAGAGACCATTCCCATCCATTCAGAGACCATTCCCATTCATTCAGAGACCACACCCATCCATTCAGAGACCATTCCCATCCATTCAGAGACCACACCCATCCATTCAGAGACCACACCCATCCATTCAGAGACCACTCCCATCCATTCAGAGACCACTCCCATCCATTCAGAGACCATTCCCATCCATTCAGAGACCATTCCCATTCATTCAGAGACCACACCCATCCATTCAGAGACCACTCCCATCCATTCAGAGACCACACCCATCCATTCAGAGACCACTCCCATCCATTCAGAGACCACACCCATCCATTCAGAGACCACACCCATCCATTCAGAGACCACTCCCATCCATTCAGAGACCATTTCCATTTATTCAGAGACCACTCCCATCCATTCAGAGACCACACCCATCCATTCAGAGACCACTCCCATCCATTCAGAGACCATTCCCATCCATTCAGAGACCACACCCATCCATTCAGAGACCACTCCCATCCATTCAGAGACCACTCCCATCCATTCAGAGACCACACCCATCCATTCAGAGACCACACCCATCCATTCAGAGACCACTCCCATCCATTCAGAGACCACTCCCATCCATTCAGAGACCACACCCATCCATTCAGAGACCACACCCATCCATTCAGAGACCACACCCATCCATTCAGAGACCATTTCCATTTATTCAGAGACCACTCCCATCCATTCAGAGACCACTCCCATCCATTCAGAGACCACTCCCATCCATTCAGAGACCACACCCATCCATTCAGAGACCACACCCATCCATTCAGAGACCACTCCCATCCATTCAGAGACCATTCCCATCCATTCAGAGACCATTCCCATTCATGCAGAGACCACACCCATCCATTCAGAGACCATTCCCATCCATTCAGAGACCACTCCCATTCATTCAGAGACCACACCCATCCATTCAGAGACCACTCCCATCCATTCAGAGACCATTTCCATTTATTCAGAGACCACACCCATCCATTCAGAGACCACACCCATTCATTCAGAGACCACACCCATCCAAGTGTAAAATACCACCTTAATGTAACTAGAAATGGGCTGAATTACATTTGAAACTAACAGCAGTGAAAAATCTTGAAAGCGGGGCTGATTATCCTGGAGTTTCTGTCACGGCCCACATACGTGGATGGTCCTGGTTCAAGTCCCCATCCATCATGTCTCTCCCTGGTTCTGACTCTGTCCTCTGTCCTCCTCTGTAAATAGAGAGCATAAAAAGCCCCAGAATATATTTTGAAATGTCTGAACGTCTTTAAGAGGTAAAAAAATACTTTAACTACACATATCTGTAGACACAATATTTATAAAAATATCTACGATAGAAAATTAAAATGAGGACCTTAACAATAGTGCACAGTCTTTTATCTTCTCTGTGACATCCTATTTTAGCTGAGTTTAGCAGACAACATCATGGGCATGCATCTGTGCAGATGCAGTGAGTAGGGTTGTCAGGAAACTTGAATTTTAAACTTTGATTTTAAAGCAGCAGTACCATCAAATTTAAATCAAAGCCGTCCTAAAGGAAAGGTCCAGCCGAGTTAAGGCCACGGAGTCTGGCTGCAGGTCTCCACAGTCATTCGTCTCCTGGGCATAGATGCCATTTCTGAAAGCTTCAGTGCTTTCTGACTCTACTTATCACTTAAATAACAAAGACTGTGTCATTTTAAAACGTGTAGCATCAAAGAGAATGAAGTATTGAAAATGTTCACAGCCCTAGTAGTGAATAGAAATGATGCTCTAAACCAGGATGCAGCTCTCAGAAGAAATACTTTTCTTTTAATCTTTGTATTTTCTGAAGACTTTGGGGGGTCACCGCTCAGACAGGTTAGATAACCTGCTGCCCCTGGGATAATTACTTTCCTGTGCGTTATATAATTCTTTTGGAATCACATTCACAAATAAACTCATTACAATGATTCAGTTCTCTCCCTGAAAATCATCATTCATCTGAAAGGAGGAGAGATTCAAATCCCCCTGAACATCCTGTTCTTCTGCAGAAACCTGGCCCCCGTCTCTCCTCGTTTGTTTGTCAACTCTGTTTCACTTTTTATTTAGACATTGCATACTTATATATATCTCTGTTTATACCACTCCAGCCCATGTGTATTAATTTTTTCCTCCTTGGCGTTGCCTCGCAGCGCTCTAAACACTCGCTGCATGTTCCTCTAGATTTCTTTTTCTGCAGTCGGGTCCCAGCTGAGAACACCGGCACACCACATCACACTCAGACCTAATTCATGAATTTCTAATACAAGCTTTTGGAACATAAAACACCTTTTTTCCCCTGCAATACCTGCGTGTATATCTCACTAAGTTTCTATTTCTCCTCTAACTCGAGGGTCCAAAGAAGGAGAGTTTTACACGCTAACTTTCAAATCTTTGCTCATGTGAATTCTCACCGTTCATAGCAAGAAGCTGACTGAGAAAATAGGTTTTTAGAGCCTTAAATTCAAAATAAATGCAGATAATAATCCACACCACAGCTGTGCTGAGGCTTTAAATCCCCTCTACACTTGTCTTTGAGACATCCTCCTTATGAACTGAGAAAAGGTAGACCTGCAGTACTTCTCACCATTATTCACCAGACATTTCCATTAGGATGCGTTTAGTTATTGTTTAATCTTTAATCTGACCCGTATGTGACCAAGGAGGGAGATTTCCCATGACTGTCACATTTCCCCTGAACTCCCAGCATCCATCTCTCTCATGCATCATGCCCTGACTATGTACTGATGAGCTCCATGCTTGCACATCTGTAGAGATTTGACAAATTAATATCATTTCACTGCTAATTTTTTAGGCATGAGGCCAGATGTCTGTATCAGGAGTGCTCTGGTTCCAGTTTTTTAGTCTGATTGGTGTAATCCATTTCAAGGTCTTGCTCATCACCTACAAAGCCCTCCATAACCTGGCTCCACCATGCCTCACAGCCCTTCTTCAACACCGCCGCCCTTCACGCCACCTCCACTCTGCTGACTCCAACCTGCTAAATCCCATCACCAAATCCAAGCACCGGACCTTGGGGGATGGAGCCTTTGCCATCGCTGCCCCCACCCTCTGGAACTCAATCCCCCTCCATATCAGAAACTCTGTCTGCCCACCTTCAAACAATCAGTCAAAACTTACCTGTTTAACAATGCATACGACTCCTAACCATTCATATTTTTCCTCCTGTCCCTTTTTTTGTTGTGTTTTTGTTTTTGTTTGTTCTGTAAAGCGTCTTTGAGTTTTCCTAGAAGAGTGTTATATAAGTCTGATGAATTATTATTATTATTATTAATCTAAGAACCGTTCAGAGCTGCAGAGAAACAACCTGACATGCCAGATTAACCTTCACATTACTCTGGTGTGGGATTTATTTTACATCCATTGAGGAAATACCTCATAGAAGGACAGAACTGTAAAAAGAGAGCTCAGTGGATGAACATGATTCTTTACTACCAGTGGAGCCATCCGGTAAATCAAACCCTTCTAGATGCTATTTAATGTGTGAACGATGTTCAAACAGACAAACGTGATGCAACGGACACATGGCTCCAAGAATCACAAACATCTGCAAACATCTATTATAATAATAGTAACTAGAGAGCACAGACCTCTGCCATCAGCCCTGACTCCCAATAGTGAAGAATCCTTAAAAAAATTCCTGGATCCAGACGGTGATCCAGATCAGTCCCAAAATCTAATCAGTTCTTCCTTATGCCATTTCTGACATTTCCTGAAAATTTCATCAAAATCCGTCCACAACTTTTTGAGTTATGTTGCTAACAAACAAACAAACAAACAAATGAACAAACAAACAAACAAACAAACAAATGAATGAACAAACTAACAAACTAACGAATGAACTAACAAACAAAAGAACAAACGAACAAACGAATAAAAGAACAAACGAACAAACAAACAAACAAACAAACTAACTAACGAACAAATGAATGAACGAACGAACTTACTAACTAACGAACAAACAAACAAACTAACAAATGGACAAATGAACAAACAAGCAAACTAACAAATTAACAGACGAACAAACCTACCTGATCACATAACCTCCCTGGTGGAGGTAATAATATTTGAATTTATAAAGTGCATTTTAAGAAACCCAAGGACGCTAAAAGAACGCATACGACATGGACAAACTATGAGGGGTAGGCATGGCAGGTTTTTGATTTACAGCATCAAAAGATTCAGAATAACAAATTCAAGAAATTTAAGTCCAAGTCTGTCCTGGAGCTGTGCCAGTCCTCGGGCCCAGCGAGAGCGTGTCCTGTAATTTTCTCATGTCCCTTTCATTAAGAGCAGGTCTCATCTGTCATCTCTGTAATCACTCAGATTAATACACCGATGGGAAATACTTTAACCCAAAAAAGAACAAATGCTTCTATTTAACAGACAGAAACTCTGAGAAGATGCAGACTCATTAGTGAACAGACATCTGCTGCCACAGACTGGACAGAGAAATGGAAAAATATCCATGAAGGTTTAAATCTCTGAAATAACCGAGACTGATCCTACAGCTCAGCTGGTCTGTTCACCACCCAGACCTTAATGAGACATCAGGATCCAGATGTTAGAATATTTTAACCACTCACATTTACTATATGGAATACACTATACGGACAAAAGTATTCAGCCGCCTGACCATAACACCAGCAGGAACTGTAATGACATTCTATTCAGATTTTTATTATTATTATTATTATTATTAAAAATAATAATAATAATAGTTTCCGACTCCATCCACTATCCTCCTCCATCAAATAAAGGCACAAAAATGCCCAAAATGAACCTTTAAATAATAATAAATTATCATGATCCATGTACTCTAATCTGGAGTTGGAGCGTTTCTGAGGTCAGGCTCTGATGTTGGACCAGAAGGTCTGAACCACAGTCTCTGTTCCAGTTCATCCCAAAGGTGCTGGGTTGAGGTCAGGACTCTAGTCTTTCTAGTCCTTCTCTGGTCTCTGGTCCACAGTCCTGCTGGAATAGAAAAGGGCCTTCCCCAAACTGTTGGAAGCGTAGCATTGTCCAGAATGTCTTGGTCTGCTGAAGAATTAAGACTGGCCTTCACTGGAGATAAGGGGTCTAGACCAGACTCTGAAAACCAGCCCCCCATTATCATGATTTTGTCTCCTGTGTTTTCTTGTTGAAAGTAGAGATTTGTGTTACCTTGTCATGTTTCACCTGCTAACTTCCTGCAGTCGTCCTCAGAACAGTCATGTGATGTCGCTGTTACATGTCTAATTAGCTGATGTGCAGGTTTCCAGATTGACAGGACGGCCACGCCCTCTTTTGACTGGCAGCTTCTTCAGGACAGCATCCCAGGTGTGGGGCAGCATCCACTGAAACCCCCTCATCCCTGTTCAAGGTGGGCACTCTACTCATCTGCCAAAAAGGAAATAGATATAATATGGCTGTGAAGACAGAATACACTGATTTGGATAACTAGAATTATTATCCTCCACCAAACTCCACAGCCAGACAGGTAACGTTCTCCCAGCATCCTCCAGACCCAGACTCACCATCTGACTGTAAACAGAGAAGATGATTGGTCGCACCACAGAACACGTCTCCGCTGCTCCACAGTCGGTGCGTTTTACTCCACTCCATCTGATGCTCTCATTGGACTTGGTGACGTGAGGCTCGCATGCAGCTGTTGCCATGGAAACCCATTCATGAAGCTCCTGCTGCAGGTTTAGTGTTTACATTAGTGCCAGAGGAAGTTCAGAACTCTTCAGTGATGGGATCAGCAGAGACTCAGAGACTTTTACCCATGATCCTTAGCAGTTGTTGACCCTCTCTGTGATTTTACCTGGTCTTCCTCTTCATGGCTGAGCTGCTGTTGTTCCTAAACTCTTCCACTCTCTAATAACATCACTGACAGCTGACTGTGGAATATCCAGCAGGGATGAATTCTGTCAAAGGTTTCACCATCACAGAACCACGCTGGAGTCTCTGAGCTCTGCAGAACGACCGTTCAGGATCACAGATGTCTGAGCCTGGTGAGGATTTTAGACACCTGTGGGTCTGACTGAAACACCTGGATCCAATGATTAACAGGTGTGGCCAAATACTTTTGTCCATATAGTTAGTTGTTTGTGTGATGTGTGAATTTTGGTTGTTTTCAGCAAATCTTGAGACATTTAAACACCAACTTTGTTATCCTTATGTAATGAGAGAAATAACACCAAAATGTCCTCATTATAGTGACGAACGCCATGACTGAAACTATTTATAGATGTGTGAGTGGCTGCAGCAGCAGCTAAACTCTTATTTAAAGGGACTACATGTAGGATGTTTGCACTGAAATGTTTAAATGAATAAAAATGACTCGCTGCTCAGGACCAGGAACCAGGAGGCCATTTTTAACAGCTTTTCCTCTCCCATATGGAGACAGAAAACTGTTGTCCATTTGGGCAAATGTTTCCTGTTTCTCTGCTCACCATTCTGGCTGTGTTCGTGCATATGGTCTCACCTTTTGCACCAAAGTTTCTTTCTAGGCTAATGTTTGAATTCAAACTTCATTGTCTCTAATCGGTCAGAGGAACACTGAAACACATTTACTGCCCTTTAAAACCTCCTCTTCCAAAAACTGCTATTAAAACTTAAATCTCTTAAACAACTTCAGCTGTGCTCAGAACTACCAAACATTCAATCATTTTGAGGATTTTAACCCTTTAAATGCCAGTTTAATTGCTTAAAGTCAATGTTGTTTTTATGGAAAAAAAGCAAAAAAAAGTGAAATCTTCCTTTAACCAAATGTTGGATGACTGGGGCATTATTTCTAAATCCAGCTTGGACATGTCGATGATTAACCAAAATATTGACTTTAAAGCATTTTTATTTTTGTGTAGCATCTGATTTAAAATTTTCTACCCCTTCGAGTCATCCGTGTACATAAACGTCCCATCTTTTTTGATCTTTAAGTAATCAAACTGACATTTAAAGGGTTAAAATCCTCAAAATGATTGAATGTGTGGTAGTTTGAGCACAGCTGAAGTTAAGAGATTTATGCAAAAAAAAAAAAACTGCTAGAAAAACTTAACAGATTCATATTTTTTCTGCTTTTTTTTGGAAGAGGATATTTTTGTCCTTCATGGCTTTAAAGGGTAGTAAATGAAAGCGATGCCTGAGGGTTAAAGGAGACATTTTCCTAAATGAGGAGGAGATTTCAGACCAGTAAACATTGGTATGTAAATCCAGGTCCAGGTGTGGTGATACACCCTGAAGAGCCTGATGATGCAGGCTCTAAGAGTGCCTGGATGTGGATCATTTATCCTGGAGTTTTTTGTTCCGGTATTCGGAAGCGTTTTTGAAGCCTTACCGGTGTTTCAGGGCTACCAGCAGCGCTCCCGTTGTCTCTCTTATAAGAACATTTAAGGCTGTTTCTGAGCGTCTGACAGCCTGAATGATGGTAGGAGACTCTCTCTGCTGTGTTTCTTTCTCTGCCTGCTCCTCTGTGTTAAAGGTCTCAGGCTGAATGGATTCATAAACCTTTAAAAAACCGCTCTGACATATGAACATTTCATCCAGATGGCCTGTGGTTCAGCTCAGCCACAGGAGGTCTCCACTACACACCGGGACACGCACTCCTCTGTGAGACACACAACCGCTCACCGTCCTTTTATGTGGATCAGAGCGACTGCAGAGAGAGGCGTGAGGCAGAAATATTGAACACACAGCATGTTTGGGTTGCCGTTTCCTTTAATTCATTTGATCCATCAAAGGATTTACAAAGCCTGCTATTTAAATGCTATTTTATTTGAACCAAAACGATTAAACCATTCATGAATACAGCTGCACATTGTCGACATATCCGGACCCCCAGGGGTGTGCAGATTAGCACCCAGAAAGTCAATGAAGAGGCAATATTTCATATCATAATAGTTCTCTCTGGTGTAGATAGAAATAAATCCATGCAATATTCATCTCTAGCCGTTAGATTTCTTGTTTCAGATTTGGCACCATCCTTCAGATGAGGTCAGTCTCAGGTTGTTTGGAGAGGAAAGAAAGATGAGAAGTATCCTGAAATAAACTTTAGCCCAATAGGTTTAGTCAGTTTAGCCCCTTTCACACATGCATCACACTCCTGGAGATTTCCAGACGTTTGGATGTTGAACAGCAAACAGGATATTTATCGACCAGATTTGATCTGCACTTTATCGGCCAGTGTCTGAGTGAATGGATGGGGACACAGCAGGAAATATTCTGTTAAATTCAGCATGAAGACATTTCTACTCTGTGATTGGAGCAAAGCCAGCGTCATCTTTGTGCATGTAATGAAGCTGCTTCCTGTTCCTGTCTCTAACCCACTGATATGATCAGTAACATGGTTAACGTTAGCATCCTTGGTAGATGACACCTAAAATAACAGCCAGACGTTTATGTTGGGTTAGCCTAACCCTTAACCCTTAACCCTTAACCCTACCCTAGCTTACTACTATAACTGATGGGTTAGCGTCTGTGTTTGTGTCTGTCTGTCTCAGTTTGGACGCCACACCATTCCTCCATCCCTCTCAGAAGACGTTTGAGGTGTGTTGGCTCAAAACTGGAACCATGAAAACATCGTAATTATGTACACATTTTCTCAGCCGGCAGTAGCCATCGCTCATGGACCACTGCTGCTTCCACTGGAAATCGCTTAGCACTGTGCTAGCAGTTTTGGACAAAGCAGCAGAAATGCCAGAACACTGAAAACAGCTCTGTAAACACGGCAACGAGGAAACGTGTCAGGAAGAGATGATAGACCTGATCCAGGATGCCTGGTCAGAGTTAGCGCTCTTTAACGTTCATATTAGAATCACACAGACGTGTTAGCGCTCTTTAACGTTAATATTAGAGTCACACAGACGTGTTAGCGCTCTTTAACGTTAATATTAGAGTCACACAGACGCGTTAGCGCTCTTTAACGTTAATATTAGAGTCACACAGACGTGTTAGCGCTCTTTAACGTTCGTATTAGAATCACACAGACGTGTTAGCGCTCTTTAACGTTAATATTAGAGTCACACAGACGCGTTAGCGCTCTTTAACGTTAATATTAGAGTCACACAGACGTGTTAGCGCTCTTTAACGTTTGTATTAGAGTCACACAGACGTGTTAGCGCTCTTTAACGTTAATATTAGAGTCACACAGACGTGTTAGCGCTCTTTAACGTTCATATTAGAATCACACAGACGTGTTAGCGCTCTTTAACGTTAATATTAGAGTCACACAGACGTGTTAGCGCTCTTTAACGTTAATATTAGAGTCACACAGACGTGTTAGCGCTCTTTAACGTTAATATTAGAGTCACACAGACGTGTTAGCGCTCTTTAACGTTAATATTAGAGTCACACAGACGCGTTAGCGCTCTTTAACGTTAATATTAGAGTCACACAGACGTGTTAGCGCTCTTTAACGTTAATATTAGAGTCACACAGACGCGTTAGCGCTCTTTAACGTTAATATTAGAGTCACACAGACGCGTTAGCGCTCTTTAACGTTAATATTAGAGTCACACAGACGCGTTAGCGCTCTTTAACGTTAATATTAGAGTCACACAGACGTGTTAGCGCTCTTTAACGTTAATATTAGAATCACACAGACGTGTTAGCGCTCTTTAACGTTCGTATTAGAATCACACAGACGTGTTAGCGCTCTTTAACGTTCGTATTAGAATCACACAGACGTGTTAGCGCTCTTTAACGTTCGTATTAGAATCACACAGATGTGTAAGCGTTCTTTTTCACCATTTTTCTGGCTGGGTGTAATGTGGGCGGGGCCAATATATGGACTGGGAATGTCACCAGTAATGTCACATAACCCCCATTAGCGATTGGAACTGGCCCGTCCACAGATGACACATCCCTAGAGCGCTCGCTGGCTCTGAGCCAGTATAACCTGATTATAATAGTCAGTGAAATATTTAAGGAGTTCTTATTTCTATTTCATTTCAACTTTCTGTTCTCCATCTCAGTTGAGCTTTTAATGCTGGTTTGTTAAAATAGTTTAATTTGACATGGTCTTGTTTTAGTTTAGGTTTGATTTAGTGTTCGGCACTCTTCAGTGATACGCTGCTGCCACGAGGAACGATATCTAAGAGGCTTTAGCTAACAAACTCCGCTGTCTGACTCTTTATAGATTTCTCCTTTGTCCCTGTGTGTGGACTACAGCATCTTTCTGCATTGTCTTAAAGCTACAGGGATTTTAGAGCATTCTTGGCGGAGCCCAGGTTGTTCAGTCAGAGGGTGGTTACAGACGTACTTTAAATCCACAAGGGGGCACCCTCAGTGTTAATTTTGGCATCTATTTTTAATTTTAGTCTTTAAATGAAATGTCTTTTAGTTTTAGTCTAGTTTTAGTCCGTAAGAAGTCCTGACATTTTAGACTTTACTTTTAGTGTTCCAAAAGTCTGAAAGTTAGTTCCCACCCTGTGATTATGCCCTGAATGTTCTTTAGTCTTCAAATGTTTGGTAGAAGGAGAAAAGAAGCAGCACGCCCTCGGTCTGACCCCCATCTCTGCCATCAGGAGAATCTATCTATCTGGAAAAGCTCCTGTCCACTATGTTTGTGCCGAACCAAGCATTGTTTGGACCAATCAGCTTCATTTAAGGCGACTGAGGTGGGAGCTGTGGGCGGGGCTTAGTTTAGCAGCCCTCAGAGAAGATGCCGCTCTTCTCCCGGTCTGCTTCAGTATGGGTTTGTAGGTGTATCCAATGGCTGAGCTAACTAGCTGTTAGCTTAGATGTAGCTGTAAGCTTAGATGTAGCTATTAGCTCAGACATAGCTGTTAGCTTATGATGTAGCTGTAAGCTTAGACAGCTTTTAGCTGAGATGTAGTTGTTAGCTCAGATGTAGCTGTTAGCTTAGGTGTAGCTGTTAGCTTAGATTAGCTGGAAGCTTAGTTGTAACTGTTAGCTTAGATGGAGCTGTTAGCTTAGACATAGCAGGTAGCTTAGATGAAGCTGTTAGCTTAGACATAGCAGGTAGCTCAGATGTAGCTGGTAGCTTAGATGTAGCTGTTAGCTTGGATGTAGCTGGTAGCTTTGATTTAGCTGTTAGCTTAGATGTAGTTGGTAGCTTAAACATAGCTGTTGGCTTGGATGTAGCTGTTAGCTAAGATGTAGCTGTTAACTTAGACGTAGCTAATAGCTTAGATGTACCTGTTGGCTTAAATGTAGCTGGTAGCTCAGATGTAGCTGTTAGCTTGGATGTAGCTGTTAGCTCAGATGTAACTGTTGGCTTACATGTAGCTGTTAGCTTAGATGTAGTTGGTAGCTTAGATGTAGCTGTTAGCTTACATGTAGCTGTTAGCTTGGATGTAGCTGTTAGCTTGGATGTAGCTGTTAGCTTACATGTAGCTGGTAGCTTGGATGTAGCTGGTAGCTTACATGTAGCTGGTAGCTTGGATGTAGCTGTTAGCTTGGATGTAGCTGTTAGCTTGGATGTAGCTGGTAGCTTGGATGTAGCTGGTAGATTAGATGTAGCTGGTAGCTTACATGTAGCTGGTAGCTTACATGTAGCTGGTAGCTTGGATGTAGCTGGTAGCTTGGATGTAGCTGGTAGCTTAGATGTAGCTGGAAGCTTAGATGTAGCTGGTAGCTTACATGTAGCTGGTAGCTTAGATGTAGCTATTAGCTTGGATGTAGCTGTTAGCTTAGATGTAGTTGGTAGCTTAGATGTAGCTGTTGGCTTGGATGTAGCTGTTAGCTTGGATGTAGCTGTTAGCTTGGATGTAGCTGTTAGCTTAGATGTAGCTGTTGGCTTGGATGTAGCTGGTAGCTTAGATGTAGCTGTTAGCTTACATGTAGCTGGTAGCTTGGATGTAGCTGGTAGCTTGGATGTAGCTGGTAGCTTGGATGTAGCTGTTAGCTTGGATGTAGCTGGTAGCTTGGATGTAGCTGTTAGCTTGGATGTAGCTGGTAGCTTGGATGTAGCTGTTAGCTTGGATGTAGCTGGTAGCTTGGATGTAGCTGTTGGCTTGGATGTAGCTGGTAGCTTAGATGTAGCTGTTAGCTTAGATGTAGCTGTTAGCTTGGATGTAGCTGTTAGCTTGGATGTAGCTGGTAGCTTGGATGTAGCTGGTAGCTTGGATGTAGCTGGTAGCTTGGATGTAGCTGGTAGCTTAGATGTAGCTGTTAGCTTAGATGTAGCTGTTAGCTTGGATGTAGCTGTTAGCTTGGATGTAGCTGGTAGCTTGGATTTAGCTGTTAGCTTGGATGTAGCTGTTAGCTTGGATGTAGCTGTTAGCTTGGATGTAGCTGTTAGCTTGGATGTAGCTGGTAGCTTGGATGTAGCTGGTAGCTTAGATGTAGCTGTTAGCTTAGATGTAGCTGTTAGCTTGGATGTAGCTGTTAGCTTGGATGTAGCTGTAGGGAAGCAGCAGTTCACTTAGAACTGGACCACACCCAGAGCTTGTGTTAACAGAGAAACTGTTTTTGCCGACCAGCATCGGTTTCATTCTTGGCTATAATGGCAGAAATACCAGCTGCTGATGGATCTATGAGCTGGAACATTCTACGCTCCAGTCACAGGTCAGAATGGTGTGGGATTAAGGCTGGGCTCATTTCTAGCAGGAACATCCACTGATTGAGCGACAGACACCAGTGCAGCAGCAGCGTAGGTCACCATAGTAACGGTAACTATGTAACAACACCACTCGGTCCGCCTATTTCCACCTTGGTAATATTAGCCGTCTCCGCCCTCCACGCCCTCGTTACGTCCCGGTTAGACTACTGTAATGCCCTTCTGTACGGGCTTCCTCAGAAATCCATCCATAAACTCCAACTGGTCCAGAACTCAGCTGCCCGTATCCTCTGCTGACCACATGAGCCCCGTCCTCAGACAGCCCCACTGGCTACCGGTCCCTGTCCGCATTAACTACAAGATCCTCCTCCCCACATTCAAAGCCCTCCATAACCTGGCGCCCCCATATCTCTCCGACCTCGTCCAACCGTACACACCCACCGGATTACTGTGTTCTTCATCTGCCAACCTCCTGTCCCCGCCTGTCCTCCATGGGGGCTATAGCTTTCAGTCGCTCTGCCCCCCACCTCTGGAACTCACTCCCCCTGACCTCCGCCCCACTGAGACCCTCTCCATATTCAAAACCCGCCTCAAAACTCACCTTTTTCACCTTGCCTCCTGACCTGATCCATGTCTTTAGTGTTTCTTTTATATCATGTCTAGCTGTTGCTTTTAGACTCTTTTACAGGTTTTTTGTTTTTATTATTCTATGACTGTTCATGCTGATTGTTGTCCGTAAGGTGACCTTGAGTGTCAGAAAAGCGCCCACTAATAAAATGTATTATTATTATTATTATTATTGATTCAGCGCTGAGGTATGAACCAGGTTTGAAGCATTTCTGTGTGTTTGTACCTCACTGTTCTGCATGCATGTTTAGATCAGTTACAAAGTCACACCACCGACTCCTGACCTGACATGCATGGACAGATTTTCCAGCATTTTTGGGCTTTCTGTGTGCATGGCAGGATGGAAATATTGTCATTTGAACGTTTCTGAAAACAAAAACGAGTGACTTTTCAGTGGATAGTTTCAGACTGTCCTCAGATTAGGCAGAAATATTCAGGAGTGCATGTGTGAAAGCGGCTTCTGATTCCTAACATGATAGCTGTTCAAGTACCAAGAAGAAATTTCTCTAAATTTTACAGAAACAAGGATGCAAAAAGCCTGAACCAGTGCAGGGATCATTGTATGTAAACCGACCCTTAATGTTTGTTTTAAAAAATACTCAGATAGTATCAATAATTGCATGATTTATAAATGTTTTACCTAAATATCGTACAAGCTTAGTAGCACTACACGTCATGTAGCTGTCAGTGCTGTGCAACAAAGATTCAATAATACCACTCATAAGAACAATATTCAGAACGATCAGAACAATTCATCGTAAAAATCAGCAAATGCTATTCAACTACCATTTAAAGGAAACGTTTTCGACAGTGTGCTTTTTCTTCCAAAACAAACAGAAACAGAAAAAAGGCTGCGAGGCGGCGGCATGACGACCACGCCGCTCCCACAGAAGTTGGCACTGTAACATACTGTACAACTCTAAAAGACTGACGGCCCCTCGGAAAGAGAGGAGGCCGTCGAAAAGGAGCGGAGAAACATGCAGGCCTCGGGTTTGGCTTTAATGTCAAAGGCCTTGCCATTCATTCTAGGACAGGCAAAAAGAATCAGGCTCAGGAAACATGCCCAGGAAATAAGAGGAGGTGTGAAATATTCCATTCAAGGCTGCAGAATAAAACCATAAAGCCTCTGATTTAAGGGCGAAGTAAATCAAACAGAGCTGCATTAGGAGGGGGGCAGATTTATAAATAATATCAGACTTACGGCTTGTTTGCACAGTGATAACCCCCAAGAATTCATCTGGCTGCTGAAACATTAACTCTACACCCTATATCCAACGGACAAGTATTCTTTATTTGCAGCAGAAGCGACGTGCAGACACCTCCTTCTTATTAGGCATGCCGTTTGCACAAAGTGAAATCATTTCTATGTGAGACGAGGCGAGGTTTCTCTCCTCTGATCTGAATCTCTGCTGCAGCACTAAATGGACCGGGTTAATTGTTGGTGACTCTGCAGGCAAATTGAAACAGAAACCACTACAGAGGGAAGAGCCGAATTTCACTGGTGCTTTCAGCTAAGTGTTGCTACAAATAGGCAAACCTGTTCGCTGAAAGCAAGGACAGACTAGCTGCAGTTCTGCTGGAGATTAGTCAAAGATGGATGCGTTAAAGGGAGGGGATAAATGTTTAAAAAGGTCAAAGACACGGGCGAGTTTCTGTTTCCTGAGGCATGTTAAAATCTAGCACGAAAAGAAAAAGAAAAATCTCTCATCTCATTAAGCACTGAGCAAGGCTGTTCTCTAATAACAAAGCAATAACAAACCTATTTAACAAGACATGATACGCTCACTGGGTTGCCAGTTTGGGTAGCCGACTCCCCCCCAAATAAACCTTCAGACACCGGGCAGACAGAGCCGACCAATAACAGAGTGTCCGCCTGGCAAAACTCAACGCCTACGGCCAGTCGCTTCAGGTGTGGTGAAGACAGGTAAGCCAGGCAAACGCCATGCCTGCGCCCGCACAGCTCTGCGGGCGGGTCATCAGAGGATGCTGCAGAAGAACTTCTTCTCCCGGAAAGGGTTCTCAGAGGCAGGGACGGGCATGATGAGCGGGTCCTCGCGTATGTGGGCGTCGCAGTACGCCATCAGGTCGGCCGCTGCTTTGGAAACCTGGAAAATGGAGACGGAAGGAAAGATGGTTAGAAACACGGACGTGGGTAAAAGCAGGGCTGCCTATGAGGGGGGAGTTTTCTGGGGGCCAGCTTGGGGGCCCGCAGAGGTCAGCAAAATCCAGGTCCACTGTTCTGAATCTGTGATATCTGTAGGTCAGATGGGTCTGTTTGTGTCTGACTCAACTTTCAGAGCATACCACTGTTAACTTTCGCAGCTATTTTTAGCTTTAGATTAAGTCTTTAAATTAAATGCTTTTTAGTTTTAGTCACATTTTAGTCATTTCTATTTTTTTAGTTTTAGCCCATAAAAGTCCTCACATCTAAGGGAGCTTCACATGAGGCCCAGTTGTTTCGAACCGGGCTGCAGGGCAATCCCCCCCCCCCCCCCCCCCGCTAGCTTGCTTTCACACTAGCAACATCGATCCGTGCCTGGGCCCACTTGTGTATTTACTCAGTCTGAAACAGCAGGTGGCAGTATGCACGTAGCTGGTTTACAACCCCGCAAAGGAGGAGAAAGAAGAACAAGCTACCACTGGGGTCATGACCTCAGCGAAGATCATTTTTGTTCAGCCTGGCAAAAAGTCCATCCTGCATCCATGGATGATTCAAATCACTTTTAAGATGGCAACAACTTCACTCTTCATATCTGCACATCTGCTACAGCTCAGAGGATTAAATGGACTCACGCTGCACTGATACAGCGGGTTTGAGGTGACAGGAGACTTTTCTTGCCTTTGCACCTCCTCTCACTGACTCCAGCTTGTGTTCATCTGTAAGGTGTCACAACAGACCGTTTATTGGCTGGATTCTGATGATTTCTGCCCTTTATTGAAATGTGAACAAACTGCCGCGCTGTGGAAAGAAGTTTAGCTTTTACGATGATGTCATAAAGCTGATACGGCGCTCTGTCCCGTGTCCAGGCGCGGTTGCGTTCACATCTCATCCGAACCGTGCCAGATTCCACTTGAATCGCATCCCGAGGCACCTCCCCAAGTGGGCCTGGTCCCGGTGCACGGTTCATTTGCATTCGCACTACCCAGACAAACCGGACTTTGGGCTCAAGTGCACTCGGATCCAGGACTGGACCCCGAGTGTTAAAGCACCCTTACTCAGCTAACAGCTCCATGAAGCTAGCAGTTACAATAATCATCATCGAGTGGAGATTCTCCAGAATCTGCAGCTGCAGTAAATGTTTATCAGAAGTATCACACATTTGGGACGTATCTTTGTTAATTTATTCAGCTAAAACTAAAAATGCTCTGATTTCTGTGAATGACTGCAGAGGTCAGTGTTTAGTGAAGTCTCACATTTCTGAAGGTAAACGTGACGGTGCTGCAGCCATGAAAACAGGGTGGATTTTTACCTCTAAAGTTCATACTAGAGTGCAGAGGTGTTTCCTCCTTGTGTCCTCTACAGACTGTTAACCAGAGTTTATCATAGATAATGTGGAAGTAAAATTGTATGTTTTATTTAGTTGACCTATGTTTCAGCCTGTTTTAATAAGAACTCATATGTTCTCTGCTCACTCTTCACACCTCAGTGTTAACCTAGGCCCCGTTTACATGACAACGTTGTTATGTCCAAACACAGGCAGAGACGCCCACTGTGCTCATGCAGCTTTACTTTGACTCACCGGAGTATCACACATACAGGGGATTTACCACATACTGACGTCACACCAGCGTGATGACGCTACACTACTTCTACGTACAGCTGCATGCTACAAACGTTTTCCAGTGAAACGCAGTCTTGTAGCGTTTTGGCTGTCTGTTTACATGGCAACGGCGTTTTGGTGCCTGAAAACAGACCTTTTTGGGAACAGGCTCCAGAGTGGAAGTCTTTCAAAACACCCCCGTCTTAATCTGACATGCAAGATGGATTTGTTTGACACATCCATCAGGGAAAGATTCAATAAGAAACGTTTGAGAAAAGGCAGAAAGGCTTTGAAAAAACTCGCAGTGTGATTGGATGAACGTTCTGTCTGTCACATCTCTACAGGCCAATCAGAGCAACAAAACATGTGACGTAGCGGCTATCGAGCTGCACGTGCACAGCTACTGAGGAATAATGCGAAACAGTGACTGTAGACATGTCAGTACTCGACTTTTGTGGTTTTTGAAAAGAAAACAACTCACTGCTGTTCATTGTTCTTCTTTTAACCAAGAAATGTGGTCAAGTTCAAGTCAAGGTCAAGATAAAACTGGCGCTTTAGCAGCATCCATGCTAATCTCTTCCTCCATAACTGCACCAGCTCTTGCTGCTGCTTGTTTACGTCACGACTCTGCTGCGCCTGAAAGTACCGCCCCTCATAGCTGATTGGTCCAGTCACTTTCTAACCAGCCCAAACGGTTCAGACGGGAGCTTTGAGAGATGGATTCACCACTGAGAAACAAGGAAATGGGCGTATCCGTCTGCTCTGCAATGTTACCCCCACCTCCGTCTCCATGTAAACAGGGAGACCGGCACTTTCTGAAAACGGACATGCGCTCTGCGGCTGAAGTAAATATCCATGCTCGAGTAGGCTTATAATGCATGCACGGATGGGAAGCCCAAAACAAAGATGGCCGACACCAGTGTACTGTTCGCGCTCCTCACTCTTCTGAATTTAACTGAACTTCTCCAACAAAATGTTGATTTGCTTCACCATCACTGGGGTCAGCGGAGACGCAGGGGACACCGCTGCACTCCTACTTATGTTCAGAGGAAGGAAGTGTCTGTGCGCGTGCGCTTAATTTGGTTAACTGCAGAATCACACTGCCATCTACTGGCCTGGCATGTGTACTACATCGTTTTGGTGTTTCTCACAGTCTCATGTGAACGGAGATCGTTTTGAATACGTTGCCGTATGAACGTGGATGTTATTTCAGTGGGAATACTGTCCACATCTTTAATGTGCAAACATAAACGAGTCTCTGAGTGAATGGGTGAGTGTTAAAGGGGCATTTCCATGAATATCAGCACACATTCAGACCGCCATCGTCTCTCCTCCTGGATCTAGAGCTGTGTCTGACAGTCATTCCAGCTGTCAGATAAAGCAGCCTTCATGCTTTATTTACAGCTCGCTCTGCCTCATCAGGCTCCTCCCTCTGTTTCTCTGAGGTTTCATTCAGCGCTCATGGGACTTTAAAGTTCACATCAGAACGTGGACCTTTCTCCGTCACCGTCTAATAAACGCTCTCTAAATATTTCATAGAAGACGACACACAGAGCATTTAAGAACCGGCTCATTCTATGGAAATAAATCTCTGCTAGAATAATCCACAGAGGAATTAGAGAGTGTCTCTGTCACAGCGAGACAGGAGGAGGATTTAGAGGAGTTTCTGGATCAGATGGAGACACTTAGAGTCACATAAGGACTTCTTCTTTACAGGTTTACACTGGTCCTAAAAGACTGACGCCTTCTTTAAAGAAGTTTTATTCTGACGGCTTTCCTCAGAGAAATATCAAACTAATCCTGATCGATCATCACTGACGGCCCTACAGGAGGACGTCAGAGTGTCCAGGTTTATTTCAAACTGCCTCCGGTCTGTTTTTCTTATTTAGTGGTCCTAAAGCATCAGTCTGTGCAGCATCGCATTAGCATTTTAGAAAACAGAGACCGGATTAGAAACCAACATTTCTGACTGACTGTGACAAACGCTGATCAGAGAATAATGAGTCAGTCCAGAACTGCAGCCAGAGACCTGTGAGGCATTTTTACAGTGAAACATAAACTCATAAAACACACAGAGTAACACGTACTGTATGTAAACATGAACCCAAGGCCAAACTTAGATGGTTATTTTAAAGGAGCATTGCAAAACGTCTGTTCACCAGAGCTTCGTACTGCTGAGAGTCAGAGCTTTACAGCCAGATCTGAGGAACTCTGAGGGATTTTCACAAACACTCTCTATGGTCCAACCATGCATTGATAAGAATATAGGTCAAAGGTCATTAGGACTCATATCTATCCCTAGCTTGTGCATGCAGTATATCAGAATGCTGTGAGGAGTTTTTTTTAGACTCCTGACTCTGAACAGTGTCCCCTCTGAATCCAGAATGACCTTAGGGGTGCTCCACAGGACCATCTCAGACCGTGAAGTAGAAAGTAGAGATGATCCTCCAGAACACAGAAATCACCGAATCTCACACTCTGTTTTTGCACCTCTACACTCACCTCTGCCTCACCTCTGCCTCACCTCTACACTCACCTCTGCCTCACCTCTGCCTCACCTCTGCCTCACCTCTGCCTCACCTCTACACTCACCTCTGCCTCACCTCTACACTCACCTCTGCCTCACCTCTGCCTCACCTCTACACTCACCTCTGCCTCACCTCTGCCTCACCTCTACACTCACCTCTGTCTCACCTCTACACTCACCTCTGTCTCACCTCTACACTCACCTCTGCCTCACCTCTGCCTCACCTCTGCCTCACCTCTACACTCACCTCTGCCTCACCTCTGCCTCACCTCTGCCTCACCTCTACACTCACCTCTGCCTCACCTCTGCCTCACCTCTGCCTCACCTCTACACTCACCTCTGCCTCACCTCTGCCTCACCTCTGCCTCACCTCTGCCTCACCTCTACACTCACCTCTGCCTCACCTCTGTCTCACCTCTATACTCACCTCTGCCTCACCTCTGCCTCACCTCTACACTCACCTCTGCCTCACCACTGCCTCACCTCTGCCTCACCTCTGCCTCACCTCTAGCCTCACCTCTGCCTCACCTCTGCCTCACCTCTGTACTCACCTGTGCCTCACCTCTGCCTCACCTCTACACTCACCTCTGCCTCACCTCTGCCTCACCTCTGCCTCACCTCTACACTCACCTCTGCCTCACCTCTACACTCACCTCTGCCTCACCTCTGTCTCACCTCTACACTCACCTCTGCCTCACCTCTGCCTCACCTCTACACTCACCTCTGCCTCACCTCTGTCTCACCTCTATACTCACCTCTGCCTCACCTCTGCCTCACCTCTACACTCACCTCTGCCTCACCTCTATACTCACCTCTGCCTCACCTCTACACTCACCTCTGCCTCACCTCTACACTCACCTCTGCCTCACCTCTGCCTCACCTCTACACTCACCTCTGCCTCACCTCTGCCTCACCTCTGCCTCACCTCTACACTCACCTCTGCCTCACCTCTGCCTCACCTCTGCCTCACCTCTACACTCACCTCTGCCTCACCTCTACACTCACCTCTGCCTCACCTCTACACTCACCTCTGCCTCACCTCTGTCTCACCTCTATACTCACCTCTGCCTCACCTCTGCCTCACCTCTACACTCACCTCTGCCTCACCTCTACACTCACCTCTGCCTCACCTCTGCCTCACCTCTACACTCACCTCTGCCTCACCTCTGTCTCACCTCTATACTCACCTCTGCCTCACCTCTGCCTCACCTCTACACTCACCTCTGCCTCACCTCTATACTCACCTCTGCCTCACCTCTACACTCACCTCTGCCTCACCTCTACACTCACCTCTGCCTCACCTCTGTCTCACCTCTACACTCACCTCTGCCTCACCTCTGCCTCACCTCTACACTCACCTCTGCCTCACCTCTGTCTCACCTCTATACTCACCTCTGCCTCACCTCTGCCTCACCTCTACACTCACCTCTGCCTCACCTCTGCCTCACCTCTGCCTCACCTCTACACTCACCTCTGCCTCACCTCTACACTCACCTCTGCCTCACCTCTGCCTCACCTCTACACTCACCTCTGCCTCACCTCTGCCTCACCTCTGCCTCACCTCTACACTCACCTCTGCCTCACCTCTGCCTCACCTCTGCCTCACCTCTACACTCACCTCTGCCTCACCTCTATACTCACCTCTGCCTCACCTCTGCCTCACCTCTGCCTCACCTCTACACTCACCTCTGCCTCACCTCTGTCTCACCTCTACACTCACCTCTGCCTCACCTCTGCCTCACCTCTACACTCACCTCTGCCTCACCTCTGCCTCACCTCTGCCTCACCTCTACACTCACCTCTGCCTCACCTCTGCCTCACCTCTACACTCACCTCTGCCTCACCTCTACACTCACCTCTACACTCACCTCTGTCTCACCTCTACACTCACCTCTGTCTCACCTCTACACTCACCTCTGCCTCACCTCTGCCTCACCTCTGCCTCACCTCTACACTCACCTCTGCCTCACCTCTGCCTCACCTCTGCCTCACCTCTACACTCACCTCTGCCTCACCTCTGCCTCACCTCTACACTCACCTCTGCCTCACCTCTGCCTCACCTCTGCCTCACCTCTACACTCACCTCTGCCTCACCTCTGCCTCACCTCTGCCTCACCTCTGCCTCACCTCTACACTCACCTCTGCCTCACCTCTGTCTCACCTCTATACTCACCTATGCCTCACCTCTGCCTCACCTCTGTCTCACCTCTACACTCACCTCTGCCTCACCTCTGCCTCACCTCTGCCTCACCTCTACACTCACCTCTGCCTCACCTCTGCCTCACCTCTGTCTCACCTCTATACTCACCTCTGCCTCACCTCTGCCTCACCTCTATACTCACCTCTGCCTCACCTCTGCCTCACCTCTACACTCACCTCTGCCTCACCTCTGTCTCACCTCTACACTCACCTCTGCCTCACCTCTGTCTCACCTCTATACTCACCTCTGCCTCACCTCTGCCTCACCTCTACACTCACCTCTGCCTCACCTCTGTCTCACCTCTACACTCACCTCTGCCTCACCTCTGTCTCACCTCTACACTCACCTCTGACTCACCTCTACACTCACCTCTGCCTCACCTCTGCCTCACCTCTGCCTCACCTCTACACTCACCTCTGCCTCACCTCCACACTCACCTCTGCCTCACCTATGCCTCACCTCTGCCTCACCTCTGCCTCACCTCTACACTCACCTCTGCCTCACCTATGCCTCACCTCTGCCTCACCTCTGCCTCACCTCTACACTCACCTCTGCCTCACCTCTGCCTCACCTCTGCCTCACCTCTACACTCACCTCTGCCTCACCTCTAAACTCACCTCTAAACTCACCTCTGCCTCACCTCTGCCTCACCTCTGCCTCACCTCTACACTCACCTCTACACTCACCTCTGCCTCACCTCTGCCTCACCTCTGCCTCACCTCTACACTCACCTCTACACTCACCTCTGCCTCACCTCTGCCTCACCTCTACACTTACCTCTGCCTCACCTCTGCCTCACCTCTACACTCACCTCTACACTCACCTCTGCCTCACCTCTGCACACTCACCTCTACACTCACCTCTACACTTACCTCTGCCTCACCTCTGCCTCACCTCTACACTCACCTCTACACTTACCTCTGCCTCACCTCTGCCTCACCTCTGCCTCACCTCTACACTCACCTCTGCCTCACCTCTGCCTCACCTCTACACTCACCTCTGCCTCACCTCTGCCTCACCTCTACACTCACCTCTGCCTCACCTCTAAACTCACCTCTGCCTCACCTCTGCCTCACCTCTACACTCACCTCTGCCTCACCTCTACACTCACCTCTGCCTCACCTCTACACTCACCTCTGCCTCACCTCTGCCTCACCTCTACACTCACCTCTGCCTCACCTCTACACTCACCTCTGCCTCACCTCTGCCTCACCTCTGCCTCACCTCTACACTCACCTCTGCCTCACCTCTAAACTCACCTCTGCCTCACCTCTGCCTCACCTCTGCCTCACCTCTACACTCACCTCTGCCTCACCTCTGCCTCACCTCTGCCTCACCTCTGCCTCACCTCTGCTCTCCTGATGGAGTCACTGTGGAACTGAACAGGTAGTCCTAAAATGAGCGTTAACTGTCGCACAAAGAGCTGCTACATGCCAAAAACATGCATGTGCACAAATTTCAGAAATTTTTCTGCTGATCTAAAGAGCCAGCATCCCTCATGGTCCACTGGGAGTCAGACACTCAAGAGCAGGGGTGTCAAACTCATGGCCCCGGGGCCAAATCCGGCCCGTGGTACAGTTACACCCGGCCCACCAGCTCATATCCGATTCTTATTTTAACTGGTGCTAAAATATAAAGATGTAAACTTAACCTGATGATATCAAATATCCTTTAATCATACAAAAAGTGAAAAAGTAGAGTAGAAAGAATTATTACTATAGATTACCTATACTATAAATCTTACTTCGTATGTAATTTTTGAAATTTTAAGTCGTATTTCACCTTTTAAACTTGTGATTCAAATGTATTCTCAAATGTTTACATTTAAAACTCATGATTTCCAGTTTTATCTCATATTTTTACCTTTAAACTTTTGATTTTGACTCATTATCTCATACTTTGAAGTTTAAAATGTATTATTTTGAATTTTATCTCATATTTTAATGGATATTACTCTGATTTTATCTCATAATTTTACCCTTCAAACTCATGATTTTGAATTTCGTAATCATATTTTGACTGATAAAACTCATGAATTGCAGTTTTATCTCATAATTTCACCTTTAAAATGTATTCCTTGAGCCATCTCATATTTGTTGAACCTTTAAAACTCATGATTTTGACTTTTTTTTAATCTCATATTTTGAAGTTTGAACATATTATTTTGAATTCGATCTCATATTTTGACCTTTAAAAACTCACGATTTTGTATTTATTTCATGCAATTGCTCTTTAAAAACTTTTTTTGACTTTTAATTTCATCTTCTGAACTTTTGATTTTATGTTTGACTTTTTAACTCAGATTTTGAGTCATTTAGACTTTTCAGAATCTATAAATCATCATATCATCAGTGCTAAGGTTTTCCAATGTAAATGTTGACCCTGTTCAGCCTTAGGTTGGACCTAAGTTCAGAGTCCGGCCCCTGCTGTGGCTGACTTTGACGCCCCTGCTCTAGAGTCAGCATGGTGGGCAGAGACAGACCTGATCCTGTTCTTCCAGTTAGAACAGCTGATAATATTCTGTTCTCCCCTCCACATGAGCATTACCCGCCAGAACAACCAGTGAGACTGCAGCGGGGATGTCTGCTTGGTCTGGACCTCAGACTCCTGACTCTAAGAGCTAATTAGAGTCAGGAGTTAGCACACCTGGAGTCCAATCACTGAAGCGGATTAGATCCAGGTGTAGACATGAACACCTGTGAGTTTGCTCTCCACTAGAAGCTTCAGCTCATGTGGACCACTCCTCACAATAAAAGACCTCTGATAAAGAAAGGGCTAACAGTCATTTTGATTTGATTTTTATTCTTCTTAGACATAAAACAGATTTAAATGAAATCATATATTCAACATTTAGTTCTGACTAAGGCTGAACCATTTGCAAAAATAATCAAATTGTATTTTTTTTCCAGCATTGTGGTTACGATTTAACATGCAAGTATTTTTATGATCCTTTTTTTTTATATTTTTCAATAAATACAAGCAGTAAATCACTCTAAACTATAATGTACACAATAATTAGACATTATATACCAGGGGAACACGACTGAAAAGGAATAACTGTGATTATTCTGGTAAAATCGATATACTGAAGGGGAGAATCATTTCTGTCATTCTCATTTTAAATAAGAAAAACATTTTCATTAGTAAAGTAGGGAGTTTTATTCTAAACAACCATGAATGTTTGCATCATGTTCATAAAATCTCTGCTGCAAAAACAGCATTAATCTGCTATTTTCATACAAGTTAAAGAAATATTGCACCCTCTCTGATTTGTAAACTGCAGAAGGCCGTACTGGGATTTAATCTAATTTGTGGTTTATTGCCCAGCCCTAGAATGATTATTTTAAAGTTGAAGCAGAATGAAGCTGAGCGCTAAAGTCCTGCCTACAACATCACTGCACTTTATGAGTTTATCAGCCGTATGAACATCTCTGCAGCAGACCATAGCTTCACTAATAAAACCAGTCTGAGGCTTATTAAAAACCAGTCTGAGGCTTATTAAAAACCAGTCTGAGGCTTATTAACAACCAGTCTGAGGCTTATTAAAAACCAGTCTGAGGCTTATTAAAAACCAGTCTGAGGCTTATTAAAAACCAGTCTGAGGCTTATCAAAAACCAGTCTGAGGCTTATTAAAAACCAGTCTGAGGCTTATCAAAAACCAGTCTGAGGCTTATTAAAAACCAGTCTGAGGCTTATCAAAAACCAGTCTGAGGCTTATCAAAAACCAGTCTGAGGCTTATCAAAAACCAGTCTGAGGCTTATCAAAAACCAGTCTGAGGCTTATTAACAACCAGTCTGAGGCTTATTAAAAACCAGTCTGAGGCTTATTAACAACCAGTCTGAGGCTTATTAAAAACCAGTCTGAGGCTTATTAAAAACCAGTCTGAGGCTTATTAAAAACCAGTCTGAGGCTTATTAACAACCAGTCTGAGGCTTATTAAAAACCAGTCTGAGGCTTATCAAAAACCAGTCTGAGGCTTATCAAAAACCAGTCTGAGGCTTATTAAAAACCAGTCTGAGGCTTATTAAAAACCAGTCTGAGGCTTATTAAAAACGAGTCTGAGGCTTATTAAAAACCAGTCTGAGGCTTATTAAAAACCAGTCTGAGGCTTATTAAAAACCAGTCTGAGGCTTATTAACAACCAGTCTGAGGCTTATTAAAAACCAGTCTGAGGCTTATCAAAAACCAGTCTGAGGCTTATCAAAAACCAGTCTGAGGCTTATTAAAAACCAGTCTGAGGCTTATCAAAAACCAGTCTGAGGCTTATTAACAACCAGTCTGAGGCTTATCAAAAACCAGTCTGAGGCTTATTAAAAACCAGTCTGAGGCTTATTTAAAACCAGTCTGAGGCTTATTAAAAACCAGTCTGAGGCTTATTAAAAACCAGTCTGAGGCTTATCAAAAACCAGTCTGAGACTTATTAACAACCAGTCTGAGGCTTATTAAAAACCAGTCTGAGGCTTATTAAAAACCAGTCTGAGGCTTATTAAAAACGAGTCTGAGGCTTATTAAAAACCAGTCTGAGGCTTATCAAAAACCAGTCTGAGGCTTATTAACAACCAGTCTGAGGCTTATCAAAAACCAGTCTGAGGCTTATTAAAAACCAGTCTGAGGCTTATTTAAAACCAGTCTGAGGCTTATTAAAAACCAGTCTGAGGCTTATTAAAAACCAGTCTGAGGCTTATCAAAAACCAGTCTGAGACTTATTAACAACCAGTCTGAGGCTTATTAAAAACCAGTCTGAGGCTTATCAAAAACCAGTCTGAGACTTATTAACAACCAGTCTGAGGCTTATTAAAAACCAGTCTGAGGCTTATTAAAAACCAGTCTGAGGCTTATTTAAAACCAGTCTGAGGCTTATTAAAAACCAGTCTGAGGCTTATCAAAAAACAGTCTGAGGCTTATCAAAAAACAGTCTGAGGCTTATCTTATAGTTTTTATAAATAAACCTGCTCTCAGTTTTTACAAGTAAACCTGCTCTCAGTTTTTACAAGTAAACCTGCTCTCAGTTTTTATAGGTAAACCTGCTCTCAAATTTCATAGGTAAACCTGCTCTCAGTTTTTACAAGTAAACCTGCTCTCAGTTTTTATAGATAAACCTGCTCTCAGTTTTAATAGATAAACCTGCTCTCAGTTTTAATAGATAAACCTGCTCTCAGTTTTTACAAGTAAACCTGCTCTCAGTTCTTACAGGTAAACCTGCTCTCAGTTTTTACAAGTAAACCTGCTCTCAGTTTTTATAGGTAAACCTGCTCTCAAATTTCATAGGTAAACCTGCTCTCAGTGTTTATAGATAAACCTGTTCTCAGTTTTTATAGGTAAACCTGCTCTCAGTTTTTATAGGTAAACCTGCTCTCAAATTTCATAGGTAAACCTGCTCTCAGTTTTCATAGAGAAAGCTGCTCTTAGTTTTTATATATAAACCTGTTCTCAGTTTTTAAATAATAAACCTGCTCTCAGTTTTTATAGGTAAACCTGCTCTCAGTTTTCATAGATAAACCTGCTCTCAGTTTTTACAGGTAAACCTGCTCTCAGTTTTTATAGATAAACCTGCTCTCAGTTTTTACAAGTAAACCTGCTCTCAGTTTTTATAGATAAACCTGCTCTCAGTTTTAATAGATAAACCTGCTCTCAGTTTTTTATAGATAAACCTGCTCTCAGTTTTTATAGTTAAACCTGCTCTCAGTTTTTAAAGATAAACCTGCTCTCAGTTTTTACAGGTAAACCTGCTCTCAGTTTTTATAGATAAAGCTGCTCTCAGTTTTTACAAGTAAACCTGCTCTCAGTTTTTACAGGTAAACCTTCTCTCAGTTTTTATAGATAAACCTGCTCTCAGTTTTTACAAGTAAACCTGCTCTCAGTTTTAACAGGTAAACCTGCTCTCAGTTTTTACAAGTAAACCTGCTCTCAGTTTTTACAAGTAAACCTGCTTTCAGTTTTTACAAGTGAACCTGCTCTCAGTTTTTATAGATAAACCTGCTCACAGTTTTAACAGGTAAACCTGCTCTCAGTTTTTATAGATAAACCTGCTCTCAGTTTTTATAGGTAAACCTGCTCTCAGTTTTCATAGGTAAACCTGCTCTCAGTTTTTATAGGTAAACCTGCTCTCAATTTTTATAGATAAACCTGCTCTCAGTTTTTACAAGTAAACCTGCTCTCAGTTTTTACAGGTAAACCTACTCTCAGTTTTTATAGATAAACCTGCTCTCAGTTTTTACAAGTAAACCTGCTCTCAGTTTTTACAGGTAAACCTGCTCTCAGTTTTTATAGGTAAACCTGCTCTCAGTTTTCATAGGTAAACCTGCTCTCAGTTTTTATAGGTAAACCTGCTCTCAATTTTTATAGATAAACCTGCTCTCAGTTTTTATAGGTAAACCTGCTCTCAGTTTTCATAGGTAAACCTGCTCTCAGTTTTTATAGGTAAACCTGCTCTCAATTTTTATAGATAAACCTGCTCTCAGTTTTTAAATAATAAACCTGCTCTCAGTTTTTATAGGTAAACCTGCTCTCAATTTTTATAGATAAACCTGCTCTCAGTTTTTAAATAATAAACCTGCTCTCAGTTTTTATAGGTAAACTTGCTCTCAATTTTTATAGATAAACCTGCTCTCAGTTTTTACAAGTAAATCTGCTCTCAGTTTTTACAGGTAAACCTGCTCTCAGTTTTTATAGATAAACCTGCTCTCAGTTTTTACAAGTAAACCTGCTCTCAGTTTTTACAGGTAAACCTGCTCTCAGTTTTTACAAGTAAACCTGCTCTCAGTTTTTACAAGTAAACCTGCTTTCAGTTTTTACAAGTGAACTTGCTCTCAGTTTTTATAGATAAACCTGCTCACAGTTTTAACAGGTAAACCTGCTCTCAGTTTTTATAGGTAAACCTGCTCTCAGTTTTTACAGGTAAACCTGCTCTCAGTTTTTAAATAATAAACCTGCTCTCAGTTTTTATAGGTAAACCTGCTCTCAGTTTTTATAGGTAAACCTGCTCTCAGTTTTCATAGGTAAACCTGCTCTCAGTTTTTACAGGTAAACCTGCTCTCAGTTTTTAAATAATAAACCTGCTCTCAGTTTTTTATAGGTAAACCTGCTCTCAGTTTTTATAGGTAAACCTGCTCTCAGTTTTCATAGGTAAACCTGCTCTCAGTTTTTACAGGTAAACCTGCTCTCAGTTTTTAAATAATAAACCTGCTCTCAGTTTTTTATAGGTAAACCTGCTCTCAGTTTTTATAGGTAAATCTGCTCTCAGTTTTTACAGGTAAACCTGCTCTCAGTTTTTACAAGTAAACCTGCTCTCAGTTTTTACAAGTAAACCTGCTTTCAGTTTTTACAAGTGAACCTGCTCTCAGTTTTTATAGATAAACCTGCTCACAGTTTTAACAGGTAAACCTGCTCTCAGTTTTTATAGATAAACCTGCTCTCAGTTTTTACAAGTGAACCTGCTCTCAGTTTTTATAGATAAACCTGCTCACAGTTTTAACAGGTAAACCTGCTCTCAGTTTTTATAGATAAACCTGCTCTCAGTTTTTATAGGTAAACCTGCTCTCAGTTTTCATAGGTAAACCTGCTCTCAGTTTTTATAGGTAAACCTGCTCTCAATTTTTATAGATAAACCTGCTCTCAGTTTTTACAGGTAAACCTGCTCTCAGTTTTTATAGGTAAACCTGCTCTCAATTTTAATAGATAAACCTGCTCTCAGTTTTTACAAGTAAACCTGCTCTCAGTTTTTACAGGTAAACCTACTCTCAGTTTTTATAGATAAACCTGCTCTCAGTTTTTACAAGTAAACCTGCTCTCAGTTTTTACAGGTAAACCTGCTCTCAGTTTTTATAGGTAAACCTGCTCTCAGTTTTCATAGGTAAACCTGCTCTCAGTTTTTATAGGTAAACCTGCTCTCAATTTTTATAGATAAACCTGCTCTCAGTTTTTATAGGTAAACCTGCTCTCAGTTTTCATAGGTAAACCTGCTCTCAGTTTTTATAGGTAAACCTGCTCTCAATTTTTATAGATAAACCTGCTCTCAGTTTTTAAATAATAAACCTGCTCTCAGTTTTTATAGGTAAACCTGCTCTCAATTTTTATAGATAAACCTGCTCTCAGTTTTTACAATAATAAACCTGCTCTCAGTTTTATAGGTAAACCTGCTCTCAGTTTTATAGATAAACCTGCTCTCAGTTTTTACAAGTAAATCTGCTCTCAGTTTTTACAGGTAAACCTGCTCTCAGTTTTTATAGATAAACCTGCTCTCAGTTTTTACAAGTAAACCTGCTCTCAGTTTTTACAGGTAAACCTGCTCTCAGTTTTTACAAGTAAACCTGCTCTCAGTTTTTACAAGTAAACCTGCTTTCAGTTTTTACAAGTGAACTTGCTCTCAGTTTTTATAGATAAACCTGCTCACAGTTTTAACAGGTAAACCTGCTCTCAGTTTTTATAGGTAAACCTGCTCTCAGTTTTTACAGGTAAACCTGCTCTCAATTTTTATAGATAAACCTGCTCTCAGTTTTTAAATAATAAACCTGCTCTCAGTTTTTATAGGTAAACCTGCTCTCAGTTTTTATAGGTAAACCTGCTCTCAGTTTTCATAGGTAAACCTGCTCTCAGTTTTTACAGGTAAACCTGCTCTCAGTTTTTAAATAATAAACCTGCTCTCAGTTTTTTATAGGTAAACCTGCTCTCAGTTTTTATAGGTAAACCTGCTCTCAGTATTTACAGGTAAACCTGCTCTCAGTTTTTAAATAATAAACCTGCTCTCAGTTTTTTATAGGTAAACCTGCTCTCAGTTTTTATAGGTAAACCTGCTCTCAGTTTTTACAGGTAAACCTGCTCTCAGTTTTTACAGGTAAACCTGCAGCAGGTGAGTCGTGAATCATGCCTCTGATTACTTTGCCATTTTTTTTGTGTGCTTCTGATTCGTCTTTGCCTGTGGCGTCTGCTGCCTCAGCCCCGGGCAACAAGATGAGACAATACTGACAGCCAGGGGGGCGGGACCTCGACCAGGAGGGTGAAAAGAGCAGCCCTCCTCCTGCCCTGAGGTGAAAATAATGCACGTTGCGTTTTTCAAAGTCAAACAGTGGTTATTAATTTTACAGTAGAGCCGGACTGCATGTGGAAGTAGAGCACGAGGAGGAGGAGGAGGAGGTTACAGGAGGGGAGACAGAGGAGCAGCTGCATCGCAGGGATGGCGAGGGCTCAGAGATCCACACGGAGGACAGCGCCATCTGATCTCCTGCCTGACTCTTCACCTCTCCCTCAGGAGAGAACTTGTCACCACAGCCTTCAGGTGCAGCTTAAACATGAATTATTGAGCTTCCATTTAAACCGGAGAGTGATATACGCTCAGCATTTAAAGATTCACTACTTTTAAACTGAAGCCTCCAGCACCAAGGAAAAATCACTGCAGTTCCTCTTTACTCCACTAGAGGCTGCCTCCTCCAGTGAGTCAGTCCTCATAGAGCTCCGAGTTAAAAAGACCGACTCAGCAGAAACAAACAGCCGGGTATTAAAAAAAATACTTCAGGTCTTCAGGTCCAGGTCTTTATGAGCCATCTGTGTGTTTGAATACTGTCAGCTCTGGCTCCATAAAACCAAAATACTGTCATTTCCTCTCAGAGCGTGCACCTGGACCAGAACTCTCTGTCTCTCCTTTTCTCCAAACAATGAAGAATGAACGGAGGACTTTACCTCTGCTATCAGGAAAATCATTCCCGAAAAGCTCCAATCCACAACATTTGTGCTGAAATGAACGCTGTTCGGACCAATCAGCATCACTTGTGGAGAAAGAGAGGGCAGCTGTGGGCGGGGTTTAGTCCTACTTGAATCCATTTGAATGGCTGCCTCTACTGCAGTGATTCGTCTACATATGGCTGACTAGAACTGGACCACGTAGAACTGGACCACATAGAACTGGACCACATAGAACTGGACGACTTAGAACTGGACCACGCAGAACTGGACCACGCAGAACTGGACCACGTAGAACTGGATCACATAGATGATTTTTCTGACCCCCATGGGCCCTGGTTTTGCTGGGCCTCAAAAAGCTCCCCCATTTATCCCCCTTATGTGCAGCGCCGTCTCCACATGACTATTCTAGAATAGAACTATTCTAGAATGGCTGTTCAGCCACCTTCAGGTCCAGGGGGGGTCCCCGGTCTCCAGCACCTTTGTTTTTCTTTTGTTTTTTAAGATTTATTTTTGGGCTTCTTCATGCCTTTATTTGACAGAGGAAGGACAGCGGATAGATTCGGAAACAGGGAAGAGAGTGGGGAGAGGCATGCGGTAAAGGGCCACAGGCCAGATTCAACCCGGGCCGCCCACGTACATGGGTAGCGCCTTAAACCACTCAACCATCTGCGCTCCCTGGCACCCTAATTTTTGAGGTCCCCGGGTCTGGCACCTTAATTTTGGGGGTTGCTGGTCTCTGGCACCTTATAGGTCGTTTCCACCGAGCGGTCTGGCTCAGTTCGGTGCGGTACGGCACGCTTTTTTCGGCGTTTCCATAGAGAAAGGGTCCCAAAAAACCGACCCGTACTGTCCCACTTTTCGGCACCCTTCTGTAGGGGTGCCAGTCTTACCTAGCCGTACCTAAAAGGTGGAGCTGCACACAACAATAGGGGCTGTACTGACGTCACATCAGCACCCGACTCAGCTGCTCGCCTTCGGGCTTCAAACACAGAAGTCTGCGCTGTGAGAAGCGGGCGAAAACAGGAGAAAAACGGACTAATATCTGCCGAAATGGGAAATATTTGGACTCGACAGAGATCCAAACTGTTTCCTGGTCTGTGGATGTTGGTATCTGACCACAAATCCAGTTTCCTGACGTTTATCTGGATGATTTTAAGAACCTGAGCCTGAAGGCTCACATCAGCCTGATCCATCCATGATGGATGAGAAACTAAATTAATGCTGAAGTTTTGTGAATATGAAGCCTTAGATGAGTTCATTCTCTTCTCTAACTAGTTATTAATCTACGTCTTACGTTAGGTAACCTGTGAAAACATCGCTCTGTGGTTGTTGGACGTGTTTGTAAAACTTCAGGCTGCAGACTATTTTACAACGAGATCAGTGCATCCCGGGTTTCTGACTTAATCTAGCTTGATTTTAACACCAGCTGAACTTTAACTTTATTTTTAATGTGGTGAATTCTCACAGTACAGCTCTGAACTTTCATATTTAGTCACATAAACTGTTCTAGACTAGATATATTCACATATTAACGCAGCGTTACGACTCAAACCGTCTCTGTACACGTATTCATCAGCTGAGGATCTGTACTGACAGCAGTTAACATCATTCAGATGTAGTTATTTTTTAAAAAGCACTCTCAGCTGAAATAAAGCTGTTTACTGCTTATTCTCTACTGATTTCTGTCACCCATCCTTTCTATAACTCTGCTGCTGCAACAGCTGACTCACGCTGTCTGTGACTTCACATTCATCGCCTTTACAGCCCCGCCCACCAAGCGAGAGCACGGGTGTCTGTGGAAACGCTAATTATTTTGGGGTTTAGCGTACCAAACCATACCAAACTGAACTGAATCAAACCGGACCCCCTGATGGAAACACGGCTTTAGTTCTGGGGGTCCCCGGGTCTGGCACCTTTATTTAGGGGTCCCTGGTCTCTGGCACCTCTGTTTTGGGGCGTTAGTGGTCTTGTGGTTAGTTCACATGCTCACGTAGAAAGCCTTTTTCCCTCTAGGTGGCGCTCTGACTTCGGTGTCTCCTTTCAGACATGTCCTTCCCCTCTCTCTCTCCCTCATGTCCGACTCTCTCCAGCGTCTCTATATTAAAGCTAAATCAGGCTCAAACAGAACTCCTCATCTCTTCATGCACTAACTGGAGAATCTGGAGGTTGAAACACGAGTAAAGTCCTGAACGCAGTAAACATCTTAATAATTGCCATAATGAGGCTAAATGTACTAATGATTTCATGGTGTAGCTGCAGCAGAGAGAGAGAGAGCCCCAGGAGGACAGAGCGTGCTACTGCACGGTGTCTGTGTCAGACTGACTGTAATTACACTGCAGCCCCATGATGGAGGGAGAGGCCGTCTAATTAGCTCCGATCACATTCCTTTGGCTGATTAAGCAATTAATGAGAGAGTGGTGATCCCTCAATCAGAGACGCTCGCTCTCTCCTCAGATCCTTTAATTAAATTTAAGGGATCGACGCCGAGGCCGGCGCTTTGTTTCCTCCTCTTCCTCTGTACTTTCTCGGCCGCTTTAGTCGCTGTTAATAAAGAATAAGTCATCTAAACGTGTGAGGGGTTTTAAAGCAATCATCCAGCATCCAGCAGAGAGGAAACAACAGTGGTGAAATCATGCTGAAGATATAGATGGCCATGAACACGCCAACCCTCCACAGAACCGGGCTCAGACTGGAGGATTTATGCTTTTAGATCAAAACCCCTAAAAAGTTAAATCAATGAAACCCGAGGCCACATGCCTCTGTCTGTTCAGACTGAGAGTCATAGGCAATGTCAGAGGGGGTCAAAGGTCATGGAGCATGTCTGCTATCAGAAGAATGGGTGATGTCACCCATTTAAAGCTGTTTCTAGCCAATCCACAGAGGCGTAACGCCGTCTCTCACTAACTTTAGATCAACATAGTCACAGACAGAGAGGTGGAGCTGAGATGGTCTACAGACTCTGACAAACTAAAATCCTGATGACTTCTAACCACCGCCACCTTCAGCGGGATCCTTAGAGACCAAACCTATTCTGACCTGAGTCCTAAATCTGGTTTAAGTGTGGTCAGAAGACCTTTAGATGGAACTTACTAACCAATCTAAGTCCCTGAACCTGTTAAGGACTTTATCTTAAAGATTTCTGAAGGACAGGTTCACATCTGTCCTCTGTCTTCTTCTACAGAGAGACAGAGTCCAGAACAGGAATGAGAGAGTGGAGAAAAGACCAGAACCCAGGACACCCAAGACAGTCTGACTGTAGACCACGGATCTCAGACGTCCCCCTTTGTAGACCACTACAGTGAGACGCCGCGTCTGTCAGAACAGAAATACACTCTAAAACTTTCAAAATAAAATCTAATGACTCTTCCTGTTTGGGTTTGGAGACCAAAACTTAAAACGTCTACTAAAGCTGAGAGAACAGTCTGGACCAAGCTCCTCCTCCATGGAAACATTCTAATGCAGCTAAGGGGATGTTCACAACCTGCATAAGCTACGTAGATAAAGCTACATCTAGAGCTAACATAGCTGTGTTAGTAACAGTGAAGCGATTGTAGCATCAGCATCATTTTTCCTCCTCACTGAGCTAGGCTGTGACATCCTGTGTCACTCATGTTCTGGACATTTCTCCTCTCTGTTCTGAAAACTGAATACATATAAATACATTTCTGCAGATACTTCTGCACCATCATGAGAATATAAGAGGAGACTGTCTGCACGCTGCACACAGATCCAAACATCCTAAAAACTCAGCGCTAAATTTCAGAGAGTGAAGTGGACAGGTGGGGATAAATGTGTAACTCTGGCTGTGTTTCACTGAGAAACCTTTGTTAGTTTGACTTTGAAGCATTCATGCAGCATGAAGGGATGGTTACCAGAATCAGCAGCCTTGTAGTCGTATCAAATGAAGCGTGGACGATCCAAACAGGGTTTTTGACTGGAGTCAAATCAGCTTGATTCATGGAGCCAGGAATGAAAGGGTTTGAAATAGATACAACAAAGAGGAGTGGTGTTCTGGAATGAATGCATGAATAATAACGGACGTACTCTCAGCATGTTTCCCATTAGTTTGCAAACTGTGTTTCAACATCAAGTTTGGATTTTTGGCTGCGCCATAGAGTCAGGCTGCAGGTTCACTCAGACATGGCGCCATAGAGTCAGGCTGCAGGTTCACTCAGACATGGCGCCATAGAGTCAGGCTGCAGGTTCACTGTGACATGGCGCCATAGAGTCAGGCTGCAGGTTCAATCAGACATGGCGCCATAGAGTCAGGCTGCAGGTTCACTCAGACATGGCGCCATAGAGTCAGGCTGCAGGTTCACTCAGACATTGCGCCATAGAGTCAGGCTGCAGGTTCACTGTGACATGGCGCCATAGAGTCAGGCTGCAGGTTCACTCAGACATGGCGCCATAGAGTCAGGCTGCGGGTTCACTCAGACATGGCGCCATAGAGTCAGGCTGCAGGTTCACTGTGACATGGCGCCATAGAGTCAGGCTGCAGGTTAACTGTGACATGGCACCATAGAGTCAGGCTGCAGGTTCACTCAGACATTGCGCCATAGAGTCAGGCTGCAGGTTCACTCAGACATTGCGCCATAGAGTCAGGCTGCAGGTTCACTGTGACATGGCGCCATAGAGTCAGGCTGCAGGTTCACTGTGACATGGCGCCATAGAGTCAGGCTGCAGGTTCACTCAGACATGGCACCATAGAGTCAGGCTGCAGGTTCACTCAGACATGGTGCCATAGAGTCAGGCTGCAGGTTAACTGTGACATGGCACCATAGAGTCAGGCTGCAGGTTCACTCAGACATGGCGCCATAGAGTCAGGCTGCAGGTTCACTCAGACATGGTGCCATAGAGTCAGGCTGCAGGTTCACTGTGACATGGCACCATAGAGTCAGGCTGCAGGTTCACTCAGACATGGCGCCATAGAGTCAGGCTGCAGGTTAACTGTGACATGGCACCATAGAGTCAGGCTGCGGGTTCACTGTGACATGGCGCCATAGAGTCAGGCTGCAGGTTCACTGTGACATGGCGCCATAGAGTCAGGCTGCAGGTTCACTCAGACATGGCGCCATAGAGTCAGGCTGCAGGTTCACTCAGACATGGCGCCATAGAGTCAGGCTGCAGGTTCACTGTGACATGGCGCCATAGAGTCAGGCTGCAGGTTCACTGTGACATGGCGCCATAGAGTCAGGCTGCAGGTTCACTCAGACATGGCGCCATAGAGTCAGGCTGCGGGTTCACTCAGACATGGCGCCATAGAGTCAGGCTGCAGGTTCACTGTGACATGGCGCCATAGAGTCAGGCTGCAGGTTAACTGTGACATGGCACCATAGAGTCAGGCTGCAGGTTCACTCAGACATTGCGCCATAGAGTCAGGCTGCAGGTTCACTGTGACATGGCGCCATAGAGTCAGGCTGCAGGTTCACTGTGACATGGCGCCATAGAGTCAGGCTGCAGGTTCACTGTGACATGGCGCCATAGAGTCAGGCTGCAGGTTCACTCAGACATGGCACCATAGAGTCAGGCTGCAGGTTCACTGAGACATGGCGCCATAGAGTCAGGCTGCAGGTTAACTGTGACATGGCACCATAGAGTCAGGCTGCAGGTTCACTCAGACATGGCGCCATAGAGTCAGGCTGCAGGTTCACTCAGACATGGTGCCATAGAGTCAGGCTGCAGGTTAACTGTGACATGGCACCATAGAGTCAGGCTGCAGGTTCACTCAGACATGGCGCCATAGAGTCAGGCTGCAGGTTAACTGTGACATGGCACCATAGAGTCAGGCTGCGGGTTCACTGTGACATGGCGCCATAGAGTCAGGCTGCAGGTTCACTGTGACATGGCGCCATAGAGTCAGGCTGCAGGTTCACTCAGACATGGCGCCATAGAGTCAGGCTGCAGGTTCACTGTGACATGGCGCCATAGAGTCAGGCTGCAGGTTCACTGTGACATGGCGCCATAGAGTCAGGCTGCAGGTTCACTGTGACATGGCGCCATAGAGTCAGGCTGCAGGTTCACTCAGACATGGCGCCATAGAGTCAGGCTGCAGGTTCACTGTGACATGGCGCCATAGAGTCAGGCTGCAGGTTAACTGTGACATGGCGCCATAGAGTCAGGCTGCTCTGTGTTTAAAGACATGAGCGCTTTTCTGTAGTCTCTGCTGTTGTGCTGAGTCAGACATGGCGCCATGGTCAGGCTGCAGGTTCACTGTGACATGGCGCCATAGAGTCAGGGCTGCAGGTTAACTGTGACATGGCACCATGAGGAGTCAGGCTGAAGGTTCACTCAGACATTGCGCCTATAAAAGTCAGAGCTGGCAGGTTCACTCAGGAACATTGCGCCATAGAGTCAGGCTGCAGGTTCACTGTGGACATGGCGCCATACTGGAATCAGGCTGCAGGTTCACTGTGACATGGCGCCATGGAGTCTGAAGGCTGAGGTTCACTAAGACATGGCACCATATTTACACAGGCTGCAGGTTTGATAAGGACATGGTGCCATTAGAGTCAGGCTGCAGGTTAAGCCTGTGACATGGCACCATAGAGTCAGGCTGCAGGTTCACTACTGAAGACATGGCGCCATAGAGTCAGGCTGCAGGTTCACTCAGACATGGCGCCATAGAGTCAGGCTGCAGGTTAACTGTGACATGGCACCTATTTGATGTGTTTGTATGTTGAGTTCATTTTAAAGACATGGCGCCATAAAAGTAAAGAGGATCTGTTCAGGTTAACTGTGACATGGCACCATAGAGTCAGATTATTTTGGGGTTCACTGTGACATGGCGCCATAGAGTCAGGCTGCAGGTTCACTGTGACATGGCGCCATAGAGTCAGGCTGCAGGTTCACTCAGACATGGCGCCATAGAGTCAGGCTGCAGGTTCACTCAGACATGGCGCCATAGAGTCAGGCTGCAGGTTCACTGTGACATGGCGCCATAGAGTCAGGCTGCAGGTTCACTGTGACATGGCGCCATAGAGTCAGGCTGCAGGTTCACTCAGACATGGCGCCATAGAGTCAGGCTGCAGGTTAACTGCATGTCTGAGTGAACATCCTGTGAGCTCTGATTCTAAGGCGGGATCACTGCTCTGTGTTTAAAGATGAGGCTTTTTCTGTAGTCTCTCTGTTGTGCTGAGTCGGGATGATGGCGTATGGCGGGCGTCCAGGCGGGGCTGTAACGCAGAGTGAACAGCCTCAGGGCTGCAGGGTCATCAGAGCACATGAGGAGCATGCTGAAGGAGACGATGATGCAGCCTAAAAACCAGAGCTGGCCATCCCAGCAGGAACATGTTCATGTTTTATTGAGAAGAGGACGAGAAAGGACTGTGGATCGTGGATGACTGGAATAATCTGGAATATTCTATTGACAGGGAAAGTTTATGGAGTCTGAAGGCTGAGGACGATAAGACTGAGTCAATATTTACACAGGTGCTGTTTGATAAGGTCACACTTTCATTACACCTCCTTCAAAATAAAAGCCTGCTGAGTTAAAGGAGGCCATAGCTGCTGGAAATATTATCACTACTGAAGACATGGTGAGCATTAAAGGTGCAAAATGTAGAATTTCATCACTAATATGTCTATTCTAATTTAAATTTATATTTATTGTATTTATCTATATTTGATGTGTTTGTATGTTGAGTTTTTGATTTTAAAGCTTGTTAGGACCACTATAAAATAAAGAGGATCTGTTCATTTGTAAATAACCAAAGGTGAAAATAAGATTATTTTGGGGCCTTTTTGCCTTTATTAGAAAGGAGAGCCAGAGAAAGACTGGAAATATGGGAGAAAGAGTTCACCAGAGTTGAGACTAGGAACCAACCCCATGACCAGTGTGTTTGTTTATTTATTTAATATAGGGGACCATGCATATTAATGAAAATGGACATGTTAACATGCCAGAGTGATGCTCATTTCCATCCATTGTCCCCCGTAGGTTGATGGTTGAGGACTGTAGCCTCAGCATGTCCAGTCTGCTTTAACCACAACGGCACTTAACAGTGTTTAAAAAAAAACAATTTTTTAGATTAAAAAGTCATTAATTTACAAGAAACCAGATGAAGATGTATTTTAGTTTGTAAAGGTGAAAATCTACAAGAAAAACACATAAAATGTTCATGTTTAATTGTCTTAGATTTTCAGTTTAGAAACTTTAAAACTCTAATTTTTTAATTCGTACATTTTGAACATTACAGAGTGATAAATTAAGCAGAAACCAGAGTGAAGCAGGCGTGGATAGCCAGGCTACAGACACGTCTGTGTGAAGATGAGTTTATCGCTGGTTCAGTTCTAAACTTCAGTCTGCAGGACGACACCACTCTACTGTGTGTGACTTTTAAAATGGTTTTAGTTCCTGTGAAGTTTTTATGTATTTATGATGTTTTTTATGTTCCCTCTATTTTTTTACTTGTTTCAGTCACTGTTAAATCACAAGTCTTCACTCAGCATCACCACACACGTCTACCTTACCCCTCCCCCAACATGACAGAAGCCTGTCGGCAGGCCTGCACTTCCTCTTTCCCTCAACTCACGCAGGAGAACAACGAGATCCCAGAAGTGAGTGGAAAATGGACTTCAGTCGATGACTGATCCACATTTTGATGATATTGTACGATCACTTTAGATATAATATGTTGTTTAATGTTTCCTTAGTTAGATTAACGATGGCCCTCATTTGGTAATTAATTTAACATTAATAGACTGTGTTTGTAATAGTTTAAGACCTTAATATTCCCTTTTGTTCTTTGTTGTATATAGAAAAAATCATCCATTCATCCATCCAAAGAAAGAAAGAAGCAAAGAAATAAATGGACGCTGTGTTTGAATGTGCACACAACATAAGGTTTCTGTGAACCAACAGCAAAACAAACGGAGTTTTTTCAGGCACCGTGCAGCCCTTTGGTAGAGGTAATGTTTTGTAAAATGTGCTGTATGAATGGAGGTGATGGGAGACCTGACGTGTCTGACGTTAAAGACGGTTGCAGACGAGGAGGGACTGCTGCTGGAAGCTGCTCTTCTGTTTTTCATGATGAGGGCAAAAATGGGATAAAAGTGGTAAAAAAGTAGCAAAAATGGGCAAAAACTAGGAAACAAGGGGTATTTCATGGCAAAATGTAGCTTCAATGGGTGAAGAGTGGCAAAAAATAGGAAAAAGTGCCCAAAAAAGTGGCAAAAATTGCCAAAAAGTAAGAAAAAAGGCATATTTAATGGCAAAATGTAGCTTTAATGGGTCAATAGTGGCAAAAAAATGTGAAAAGCGCAAAAAAGTTTCCCTTTTTTTAGGTTTTCTGGGGCATTAATATCTAAAATTAAGACATAAAAGAGCCACATGTGGCTCCAGAGCCTCATGTTGAGTATCGCTGCTCTAAATGAAGTAGAAAACACAAAGACAGAACCTGCACCGTTAAGCACTAGATAGTGTCCTAGAAAAGCTGATAGCAGTGGTAACATGCTTCTGTCCCAGCTTTTTTGGAATGTGTTACAAGAATCAAAGTCAGAGTGTGAATATATTTCAGAGACACTGTGTCCATCAGTTTGAAGATCTAATAAATCACTGTTTTCTGTTTTTCATCAGATTTTACACAGCATCCCAGCTTTTTTGGATTTGAGGTTTGTATTTTGATTCATACTAAATCCTGAGTGGTTCATAATCTACCGTCTGAGTAAACAGTCCACCTTCCATCAGGATGACTCAGTCTTCTTTAGGAAAGACTTGAGCCTCTCTAAAAATGTGAACTATCCCTTTAAGCTCAGCCGCCTCATGCACTCTCACAGAAACCCAAAGCTGGCAAAGTAAGATGAGAAGAAGCCTGAATAAGAGGAGTGCTAACCGGGGCAGATTGTCAGAAACATGACCCAGTTTGGTAGAAAACGAGTGTCAGAAGTGGTCAGAATTCACCGTATCCCATCATGCCTCTGGCTACTTTCTCCACAGTAACCGCGGCGGTGTTGCTCGCTGTGCAGAGACGAGTCGCTCCAGGTGAAGTCAGGCTTCATGTGAGCTCTGGCAGAGAGAGAGAGGGTCCAAACCAAAGGCAGGAACAATGACGGCGTTGTCATCCTGCAGCCGGCTGATGGAACCAGTGAAGAGGGCGGGGCTTAAAGTCGATTATCACACGGGTCCAATGAGACCGGAGGAACGTTTCTGAATGAAACACATCAGGATGTTAAATGAGGCAGACTCTCGTGTCCAGTAGAGGCGGTCTCCTGCTGTGAGGCCAAATAAAGGGATGGAAAACTCAAAGAAGAAAGCAGCGCGTCGCTGAAGAAGGTGCAGGCCGCCACATGATGAGGTTGATGTTTCTAGCCCTGTGAGTTAGAGGAATTTCACTAGCTGCACACATCTCTAATGCGGGTCTTTGATTATTTATACCTCTGTGTTTTATCAGCAATACCAGGAGAGCTCCTGTTGTCTCCTTTGGTTCGTTTCTACTCTGATAAGACTCTGAAAGAGTCAACTATAGGCAGAGTGGCAAGATTCGGTTTAAAAGTGGCAAAAAGAGGCAGAAAGAAAGTGGTGGAGAGGGTTAAAACTGGAGAAAAAGTGAGTTTTAAGTGGAAAAAATGTGTTAAAATTGGTGTAAAGTGGCAACAGTGTCATTTTAAAAATATTCTTAGTTTTTAAGGCATCTGGAGACCCCCTCTCAGTGTCTCGCGACCCCCAGTGGGGTCCCGACCCCAACGTTGAGAACCTCTGGCGTAGACAACTATGGAGGAGTTTCATAGTGAAGTATGGACGGGCTTCATGCAGCAGATTTATCTGAGGCTCCGGTTCTTCCACAACAAGCCCACATCATGTCCACGTTAGACCAGACGGGTCCACGGCTGAGAACTGAGGATTCTCTAGATCTGAACATGACGGGAAATAATCATGACCTTGTAAAGCACACGGACACGCCCGTTTCCTTGTTTCTCACTGGTGAATCCATCTACAAAACTCCCATCTGAACTGTTTGGGCCAGTTAGAAAGTGACAGGACCAATCAGCGACGAGGGCGCAGCAGAGTCGTGACGTAAGCAAGCAGCAGCAAGAGCTGGTGCAGTTATGGAGGAAGAGATTAGCGTGGATGCTGCTAAAGCGCCAGTTTTATCAGAACTTGACCACATTTCTTGGTTAAAAGAAGAACAAAGAACAGCATTGAGTTGTTTTCTTTTCAAAACCACAAAAGTGGAGTACTGACATGTCACCATGTTTTGTTGCTCTGATTGGCCCCTAAAGATGTGACAGACAGAACGTTCATCCAATCACCCTCAGAGTTTTTTTTCAAACGCCGTCTATGAGAGGTTTACCAGACGGATGAGTGAAACAAATCAGTCTGGTGTGTGAGGTTAAAATATTCCAGTGTTCTCCTAAATCTATCACATGTAGGTTTGGCCATCTTTTTCTTTAATTCTGACGTTTCAGTGCCAAAAATCTACAGATTGTTCCTTTAAGTGATTTTGCATGGCTTGAGTTGTTCCTCTTATCAGTGGAGCCTTCAGGAGGTGATCACAGTAATGTTAGAAGTTCTTCATGGTTTCTCTGTCATGGCATTAAGATAAATCCACCTGTTCTTAAATAAAGTAACCCAGCTCTAACCGGGGCTGGGGATCTTTAGCGCCACATGGTGCATTTAAGACTTTAGGACAAATGTATTCAACCCCCCCCCAGGTGAAGTAAATGACGCGTACCTTTATCCTGTCCATGCAGGCCTCCATCTTCAGCTGCTCCACAGCTTTCCTGGCTTGGGAGATGCTGGCCGTGCTGTTGTTGGCGATCCCGTCCTTCATGGTGCCGCTGTGACGCCGACCACAGACACAAAGAGGAGACACATGGAGTCATTGAGCATCACATCAAATCCACAAAGCAGACCCCCCCCCCCGGCTCTTCTCTACATCAACCTTTTCATCTAAAGGAGCGTTTTGTTCAGCAGATTGAGTTTTACAGCAGCTCCATTCTACCCAGAGAAAGAGCAGCAGCTGGACAGCGGTTTGGCATTTTTCAGACACTACTCATGCAGAAATGTTTGCTTTTTATGCTGTTCTTTGTAAAAAGAAGCTGGGGGGGATGTTAGAGACCTCTTTCACAGCACGGCTCAAGAGCTTTGCTGAGGGCCACTCGGGGGACATTTAGGGGTTTATGCTGCTTTTTTTGCCTCATATTGTCATTTTAGAGAGAATCAAAACTGCAGTTTTTCTCCTTCTGAGCAGATCTGTCCTCTCTTTTATTCATCTCCTCAGCATGCATGGATGCAGCTGCAGTGTTTTCACTGCTCCGCTGCAGCCGGCCTTTCTGTGCATCTCCTGCATGCAGTCGCTGAATTTACACTCATATTCCAGGCCTCTTGACCCGCTCACCCACTTTCAAGTGTCCCACTTTGGCATCCTTAGAGATGAAAGATGACCACAGATGGGTTTTATAACAATGTGCATGAAAATGTGAGGCTTTGACTGGAGTGAAGAGCTGTTGACTCTGATCACAGTCACTGCAGGTTTGGACACAACGACCAGAAACCACATCAGCGTGTGCTTCAGCTGTATGGAGACGTGTGACTGTTTTTATGTAAAGAAGCCACCTAAGGATTTCAAAATACCAAGATTATAATCTGTTAAAATCAAACCCTATTCAACCTGTTAGATACCTCTACAACTAAAATACAAGTCTTAGAGACAAAACTGGGATATTTGACCTTTAACCCTCTGAGCAAAACCATTCTGTCTCTCCTGGACTTATTGTCTTAGAAAGTCTAACCTCCTAAGGCCCTGCATGCACATATGAGGACATTTCTACAACAAAGCAATCATTTCTAAGGTTAGAATTTGTCAGATAATAAATAAAATGCACACTGAAGTTGAAATAATTTGCGGGATCATAGCAAAATTTTCTGTTTGGATATTTTTGGGAATTTGTTAAAAAATTTTCACGAAGGTTTTGGGGATATGTTGGCATACTTTTTGAGTCTTTTTTGGAAGTTTGTGTAAATTTGCTTTGCATTTATGCTCTGGTTATTTATGGAAATTTATTTGGAAATTTTGCGGCAATTTCATGGAACTTTGTGACATTTTTATTTTAAATTTTTGGGTAATGGGTGGAGGGTTCTTTGAAATTTTAAAGAATTTTTATGCAAGTTTCTAGAATTTTGTTTGGATGTTTCTGTCACTTTCATGAATTTTGGGGGGCATATTTGTACATTTTTTTGGAATTTGCTTGAAAATTTTCAGAAATTTAAACAGAATTTGTAATAAATTGAATTATGATCAAGTTTCACTGAAACATTTTGGGACTACTTGAAGACATTTTTAGGTATTTTTCATGGAAAAAGTCTTTAACATATACTTAAGATTTTTTTTAACAGATAAAGTATGTTATTTCTTTGAAATATTATGGAATATGTGTGGAGTTTGGATGGGAAAATTTCCAAGAAATTTCCGTGCAAAGACAAGGCTGATGTTTTAACTTAGAAGGTTCTACTGATCCAAAATAAGTAGGAGAAACTAAAAATGCATGTCAAACAAAAGCTCAGGTCTCAGGAGGTCAAAGGTCGACCCTGTGGCCACAGTCAAGCTCTGAACAGTCTTTTTAGGACAACCTGGGTTTAAGAAAAGGTGAGCTGTAGTCACTGGGCTTTCAAAAACAGTTTTTGGACTAAAAAGACAGAAACTTGTTCTCCTGTCTCTGAGGGACCAGAAAGTGAACTAATAACCCCTAAGTCTTTGAAATATTCACATTTTAACAAACAGTCGTGGTGCTTCTTTGAGCTGGCTCTGATTGAGCCGGTCCTGTCTGCAGAGACGCAGAGGGACACGTCACAGCCTCTCCTATTATCGACTCTTCAGGGCGTCTCCTCCAGGATCTAAGCGTCACATGACGAAAGAACAGCCTGCCATTGGCTGTCACAGCCCATGTGACGACCGGTGCTCAGAAACAGACTAAGAAATGGATGAAGAAGCCTTTCAGTGCTGAGTTAGTTTTTATCTTTAAAGACCCCCGGCATGGACCGTGACTAGGACTAGGATTCATGGTTCAAAGGTTGATGACCTTTAGTAACCTCTGTTTGTTATGATGTCAGTCTCAGAGGGGTAATTATGAAAAACTCCCAGACAGTAAATGAGATGAAAACTCTGATGACATTTCTGTAATGAGGGCAGCTCAGAGAAAAGAGGAAGTGGGTTTTTATTTACAACATGCAGCAGCAGGGCTTTCTTTCCTGATGAAGGTCTAATGTTGAAAATAATTAACCCTCTTTCTGCTGGTTGGACTGTGTGCCAGAGTTCTGAGAAGACATAGAAGAAGACAAACATGGCTCGTGATTGGCCAGAACAGAAAGCAGAAATCCCCCCTCCTGTCCAGACTACTGTCTTTTAAAAAAAAACACATAAACAATGAAATAACAGCAAATGAACGCTGTTACGGGACATCTGCTTTTACTTTGGAGTCATTATGAGCAGCAGGCAAGGCAGCGAAGGAGAGAGAGCGACTACGCCACGTTGCCATGGTTACACAGATGCTGTGTGAGGTACTGATATGTATTTGAGTGTATTAAATCACATTTATTTATCTGTTAATCATTACTTTTAATGCCACTTCCTGCCTTTGGTTCACAAGTTCCTCTGCTTCACTTTCACACCTTAAATGAGCCGCACCAGGGTTTGCTGACCTGAGACCCCTGTCTTTGAGCAGACCAGAGTTCACTCGTTTGGTCCACACCCGAGATTTGATGAGCTTTAGACCACTTCAAACAAACCGGACTATCTGGGTAGACGGACCCGGGTTGGTTTAGAGTGGACCAAACAGCTGAACCTGAACCCCAGACCGTCTGCTTCACATTCATCTGGGAAAGCTCCCATAGAGAGAGTCTGGGATGGGCAGGACTCTTCAAAACATTCTTAGAAGGTAATTGGATGAACCTTCTGTCTGTCACAGTCATGACAGCCAATCAGAGCGACAAAATGATGTAGTTGACATGCTACCTCTGAGCTAACAGGCTATCGCTGCTGTAGCTGTGATTGGTGGAGCTCTGTGGTGAATAAACTGATACCAAGGCCGGTCAGGAGACGCGCAAAAACATCTCTGCAGAGAAAAGCTCTTGGTGTCACTCTCAGTTCCTGTTTCAGAGAAAAACGTGGTCCAGTTCTGATTAGACCGACCTTTCCTGCAGCTACATCTGAGCTAACAGCAGCAGCTTCCTTAGGTACACTGATAAACGCCATAACGATCACAAACCCACGCTGAAGCACAAAAGCTTTAGTTGTTGTTTCTACTCTTTATCTCAGACAAAAATGTCGTCATGTTCTGGCAAAAGTGACGCTATGCTAAAGCTACATCTAACTCTGGAGGCAGCCATTGCAAACGGCTCCAAGTACAACCAAACCCCGCCCTCAGCCACCGCCTCCTTCTCCTCCAACGACGGCATTGGTCCGAACAGTGTCGGTTCAGCACCGACGTTGGATCAGAACTTTTCAAGATGAATTTGCTTGATGACAGAGTCTGGTAGATCGGTCTGCTCTGCAGGGTTAGAAACAGCTCTGGTGGACTGAGCCAGAATCTACATCATAGTGTAGAAGAAGAAAGACTCCATCAGCAGCTGTGAGCTCAAACCAAGACCCTGTCTACGGCTAAGAACGCCAGACCCTTTTAAAATGACTCTAAAGACCAAAAATGACAGTTTCAAACACAACCGCCTGGTCAGACTGAGACCGCCTGGTCAGACTGAGACCGCCTGGTCAGACTGAGACCGCCTGGTCAGACTGAGACCACCTGACCATGCTGAAACCACCTGGTCAGACTGAGACCACCTGGTCAGACTGAGACCGCCTGGTCAGACTGAGACCGCCTGGTCAGACTGAGACCGCCTGGTCAGACTGAGACCGCCTGGTCAGACTGAGACCACCTGACCATGCTGAAACCACCTGGTCAGACTGAGATCACCTGGTCAGACCGAGACCGCCTGGTCAGACTGAGACCGCCTGGTCAGACTGAGACCACCTGACCATGCTGAAACCACCTGGTCAGACTGAGACCACCTGGTCAGACTGAGACCGCCTGGTCAGACTGAGACCACCTGGTCAGACTGAGACCGCCTGGTCAGACTGAGACCACCTGGTCAGACTGAGACCACCTGGTCAGACTGAGACCGCCTGGTCAGACTGAGACCAGGATAAGGATCTGGGCTCAGTCCTGACTGAGACTGTAGATTAATGCAGTTGTGTCTCTGTTTGTCCACAGGAGCATCAGGACTGTAGAAACTAACCCAGCAAAGATGGATTTATCAGACTCCATCTCTGCCATCAGACAAATCCATCTGAGAGGCTCTAATCCACAACAGCATGCCGTTAGAACCAATCAGCTTCATTTAAGGAGAATGAGGTGGTAGTTATGGGCGTGGCCTAGTTGTACATCAGTGGGATGATTAGCTGGTATGTAGCTACAACATTACCTGAGTTTATCAGAGCTGGAACACGCTTCTGTAAGAAATGAAGAAGATGTTTACCGTCCTCTCCTGGTCCGCTTCAGCGTGGGTTTGTGTGACCAGGGTGGAACTCCAGTCCCTGTAGGCCAGTCTAGTTTTCCCACCTCAGTGAATGAAACAGTCTATTCTGATCAGGTACTGGTTTTCCACACCTCCTTTATGCACACCACATGACAAGTCCACATGTTCCCCATTATCCAATCACGTACCTTGGAGGAATATTTAAGCTGCCCTCACTTCTTTCCCTTCAGTTGTGTGGGAGAGAAGCCAAGGGACAGCAGCTGCAGGTCAGAACCTCCAAACAGTCTGGAACAATTCATCTCAGGTTTGGTTGGAACTAAAGAGTTCACTGAACCCTCTTCAGAAACCAGACCAGACCATCTTGAGACTGGGGAACTGGTCTTGTGCGTTGTGCTTTACTGGACTGGTGAGTCTGAATACAAAATGACCTTAGCATTAGCCACAATGCTGCATGCTAATGCTAACATGTTGTTCAATCGATCTGTCCTTGTGTTCTGTATATGAGTTTGATATTTAAATTCAATTGTGCTGATGCTAACTAGCATGCTAACGCTAGCATGCTAATGCTAACATGTGGTCAACTGTATTACACAAACATCTCCTGTACTCTGGAGTACATTTTATGGTGTTGCAGCTGCGCTAATGCTAACTTAGCTTTTAGCATGTCATGTAATTACAATGTAATGTGTACACATGAATGAAACAGAAATGTCTCTGTGGTTCTAGATGGTCCTGTTTGTGTGTGCAGGCCAGGTGCCCTATGAAGGGTTAAAGTTGATGGTGAGCTAGTGAACTCGGCCTGGAGCTGACCCCGTTCCCTGTTCTGTCTGCATCCATCCATGGTCTGGTAGGAGGCTGTGCTGCCTGTCTTTTTATCCTCCCTCCAACTCCAAGCTACACATCCACTCCACCTACAGCTCCTCGGATCTCTACGCGCTCTCGGACGATCCGCCTCAAACACACGGAACGGACTAGTTTGTATACACCACCACTACCCTGGTTACTGGTCTGTAGTTACTGGTCTGTAGTTACTGGTTACTGGTCTGTAGTTACTGGTTACTGGTCTGTAGTTACTGGTTACTGGTCTGTAGTTACTGGTCTGTAGTTACTGGTTACTGGTCTGTAGTTACTGTTCTTTAGTTACTGGTTACTGGTCTTTATTTACTGGTTACTGGTCTTTATTTACTGGTTACTGGTCTTTATGTACTGGTTACTGGTCTTTATTTACTGGTTACTGGTCTTTATGTACTGGTTACTGGTCTTTATTTACTGGTTACTGGTCTTTATGTACTGGTTACTGGTCTTTAGTTACTGGTCTGTATTTACTGGTTACTGGTCTGTAGTTACTGGTTACTGGTCTGTAGCTACTGGTTACTGGTCTGTAGCTACTGGTTACTGGTTTGTAGTTACTGGTTACTGGTCTGTTTTTACTGGTTACTGGTCTGTATTTACTGGTTACTGGTCTGTATTTACTGGTTACTGGTATGTAGTTACTGGTTACTGGTCTTTAGTTACTGGTAACTGGTCTGTATTTACTGGTTACTGGTCTGTAGTTACTGGTTACTGGTCTGTAGTTACTGGTAACTGGTCTGTGGTTACTGGTCTGTAGTTACTGGTTACTGGTCTGTAGTTACTGGTTACTGGTATGTAGTTACTGGTTACTGTTCTTTAGTTACTGGTAACTGGTCTGTATTTACTGGTTACTGGTCTGTATTTACTGGTTACTGGTCTGTAGTTACTGGTTACTGGTCTGTAGTTACTGGTTACTGGTCTGTAGTTACTGGTTACTGGTCTGTAGTTACTGGTCTGTAGTTACTGGTTACTGGTCTGTAGTTACTGGTTACTGGTCTGTAGTTACTGGTTACTGGTCTGTATTTACTGGTTACTGGTCTGTAGTTACTGGTTTCTTGTCTGTAGTTACTGGTTACTGGTCTGTAGTTACTGGTCTGTAGTTACTGGTCTGTAGTTACTGGTTTGTAGTTACTGGTTACTGGTCTGTAGTAACTGGTTACTGGTCTGTAGTTACTGGTTACTGGTCTGTAGTTACTGGTTACTGGTCTGTAGTTACTGGTTACTGGTCTGTATTTACTGGTTACTGGTCTGTAGTTACTGGTTACTTGTCTGTAGTTACTGGTTACTGGTCTGTAGTTACTGGTCTGTAGTTACTGGTCTGTAGTTACTGGTTTGTAGTTACTGGTTACTGGTCTGTAGTAACTGGTTACTGTTCTTTAGTTACTGGTTACTGGTCTGTAGTTACTGGTTACTGGTCTGCATTTACTGGTTACTGGTCTGCATTTACTGATTACTGGTCTGTTTATACTGGTTACTGGTCTGTATTTACTGGTTACTGGTCTGTATTTACTGGTTACTGGTTTGTATATGCTGGTTCTTGGTCTGTATTTACTGGTTACTGGTCTGTATTCACTGGTTACTGGTCTTTATTTACTGGTTACTGGTCTGTGTATGCTGGTTACTGGTCTGTATTAAGTGGTTACTGGTCTGTATTTACTGGTTACTGGTCTGTAGTTACTGGTTACTGGTCTGTAGTTACTGGTTACTGGTCTGTAGTTACTGGTTACTGGTCTGTATTTACTGGTTACTGGTCTGTAGTTACTGGTTACTGGTCTGTAGTTACTGGTTACTGGTCTGTAGTTACTGGTTACTGGTCTGTAGTTACTGGTTACTGGTCTGTAGTTACTGGTTACTGGTCTGTAGTTACTGGTTACTGGTCTGTAGTTACTGGTTACTGGTCTGTATTTACTGGTTACTGGTCTGTATTTACTGGTCCCTTCCCTCCAGCAGATGTTCTTAGTCCTCTGTTTCCAGCCTACCATACTAACCATCTATTACAGCTGATACATTATCATTACATGATAATAAGCCAACACTTGTTACCTCTGTGATCGTTACGGGGGTTTATCGGTGGATCTTATGGCTGCTGCTGCAGTAGCAGTTAGCTCAGATGTAGCTGTAGGAAAGTGTCAGTTTAATCAGAACTGGACCACAGACAAGAACTAGAGTCCCACTGAAAGCTCGTCTCTACAGAGAAGATGTTATTGCACGTCTTCTGACCAGCCTTGGTCTCACTGTATTCACCATAGCTCCACCAATCACAGCAGCAGCCTGTCTAATGCATGTATACAACCTTACTTTGTCTTGTCGCTCTGATTGGCCATCATGAACATGACAGAACATTCCTCAAATCACCTTTTGAGATTTTTTGGAAAATTCCTGCCCTTCCCAAACACCTTCTAAGGGAGCTTTCCCAGATGAATGTGAGATAGATCCATGCAGCAGAGGGATGGAGTCTATCTGAGGTGTGAGGATAGTAAAACATGGTTCACATTTAGGATTGGAGGTTATCATCGACTAAAACTCTGACTAAAAATGATCGTTGACAACCTTTAGTTCTATGTCAATAACTGGACTGAGACTAACAGAAATAGATCTGTGACGACTAAAACTAGACTAACAAAAATAGATCTGTGACGACTAAAACTAGACTAACAAAAATAGATCTGTGATGACTAAAACTAGACTAACAAAAATAGATCTGTGATGACTAAAACTAGACTAACAAAAATAGATCTGTGATGACTAAAACTAGACTGAGACTAACAAAAATAGATCTGTGACGACTAAAACTAGACTAACAGAAATAGATCTGTGACGACTAAAACTAGACTAACAGAAATAGATCTGTGACGACTAAAACTAGACTAACAAAAATAGATCTGTGATGACTAAAACTAGACTAACAAAAATAGATCTGTGATGACTAAAACTAGACTAACAAAAATAGATCTGTGATGACTAAAACTAGACTGAGACTAACAAAAATAGATCTGTGACGACTAAAACTAGACTAACAGAAATAGATCTGTGATGACTAAAACTAGACTAAGACTAACAAAAATAGATCTGTGATGACTAAAACTAGACTAACAAAAATAGATCTGTGACGACTAAAACTAGACTAACAAAAATAGATCTGTGATGACTAAAACTAGACTAACAGAAATAGATCTGTGACGACTAAAACTAGACTAACAAAAATAGATCTGTGACGACTAAAACTAGACTAACAGAAAAAGATCTGTGACGACTAAAACTAGACTAACAGAAATAGATCTGTGACGACTAAAACTAGACTAACAAAAATAGATCTGTGACGACTAAAACTAGACTAACAGAAATAGATCTGTGACGACTAAAACTAGACTAACAGAAATAGATCTGTGACGACTAAAACTAGACTAACAGAAATAGATCTGTGACGACTAAAACTAGACTAGCAGAAATAGATCTGTGACGACTAAAACTAGACTAACAGAAATAGATCCGTGACGACTAAAACTAGACTAAGACTAACAAAAATAGATCTGTGATGACTAAAACTAGACTAACAAAAATAGATCTGTGATGACTAAAACTAGACTAACAGAAATAGATCTGTGATGACTAAAACTAGACTAACAGAAATAGATCTGTGATGACTAAAACTAGACTAACAAAAATAGATCTGTGATGACTAAAACTAGACTGAGACTAACAAAAATAGATCTGTGATGACTAAAACTAGACTAACAAAAATAGATCTGTGATGACTAAAACTAGACTAACAGAAATAGATCTGTGATGACTAAAACTAGACTAACAAAAATAGATCTGTGATGACTAAAACTAGACTTACAGAAATAGATCCGTGACGACTAAAACTAGACTAACAAAAATAGATCTGTGATGACTAAAACTAGACTAGACTAACAAAAATAGATCTGTGATGACTAAAACAAGACTAACAAAAATAGATCTGTGATGACTAAAACTAGACTAACAAAAATAGATCTGTGATGACTAAAACTAGACTAACAGAAATAGATCTGTGATGACTAAAACTAGACTAACAAAAATAGATCTGTGATGACTAAAACTAGACTAACAAAAATAGATCTGTGACGACTAAAACTAGACTAACAAAAATAGATCTGTGATGACTAAAACTAGACTAACAAAAATAGATCTGTGATGACTAAAACTAGACTAAGACTAACAAAAATAGATCTGTGATGACTAAAACTAGACTAACAGAAATAGATCTGTGATGACTAAAACTAGACTAACAAAAATAGATCTGTGATGACTAAAACTAGACTAACAAAAATAGATCTGTGATGACTAAAACTAGACTAACAGAAATAGATCTGTGATGACTAAAACTAGACTAAGACTAACAAAAATAGATCTGTGACGACTAAAACTAGACTAACAGAAATAGATCTGTGATGACTAAAACTAGACTAAGACTAACAAAAATAGATCTGTGATGACTAAAACTAGACTAACAAAAATAGATCTGTGATGACTAAAACTAGACTAACAGAAATAGATCTGTGATGACTAAAACTAGACTAAGACTAACAAAAATAGATCTGTGACGACTAAAACTAGACTAACAAAAATAGATCTGTGACGACTAAAACTAGACTGAGACTAACAGAAATAGATCTGTGACGACTAAAACTAGACTAACAAAAATAGATCTGTGATGACTAAAACTAGACTAACAGAAATAGATCTGTGATGACTAAAACTAGACTAACAAAAATAGATCTGTGATGACTAAAACTAGACTAACAAAAATAGATCTGTGATGACAGGACCACAAACCTGAGGATTACTACAGACAAGCCTTGACTCAGTACACGAGTCCATCATCAGGAGGACCACATCTGGCCTAGAGCCGGTCTTTAAACCAGCTAGCGTGCTGAACCTAAACCACGTCAATTCATCACTGCAGCATCAGAGGTCAGCAGGAGTTTGGCTGATATTTACGACATGAATCGTCCAGTATTTGCTGGTAAGCAGTCCTGACTCCTCCTCCACGTGTGACATGGTTAAATAAATAAAGAAAGAAACCGCTAATGATCCATTTAGGCTGGACTCTTCAGATCCTTCATGTTGTGATCAGTAATCCTCTGAGTGGTTCTGAGTCTATGATCGGGATCGGAGCTCAGGTCTGTCGTACACTAACATTCATATGGACCCCAGCCTCTGTCTGAACATGGACCCTCTCACATGTGAAATCTCGTCATGTTGCCCATCCCTATGCTGGATTTGTCCGCTGTTGCATCGCTTTATTTCTCCTTATTTTGGCGCATCTAATCAGGTTTGAACGGCTGTAGGATCAGCTGTGATGCTGAAGGAGGATGCAGACAGAGGTTTGATGCTCCCATCCTCCTCCTTCATGGCCAATTTACAGCTTTGAATCGCAGGAAGCTACCAGGCCTTTCCCATTCAGGTCTCCCTCTCCCTGCTCCATCCTGGAGCTCTCACGGCTGCATTTGGACGCTTTGTGCGTTTTAATCCGAATGTAGCGGCGCTAATTGTTGATGCAGATCCCTCTAATGTGGGCCACTCTCATTTCTAAAGGGAATAAAGAGTGGACAGAGATGTAGCGAGCTGCGGCCCTGCTCTCAGCACACAGCAGCCCGGCAAACATGAGGAGAAAAGGCGAGGATCTGACAGGAATGAATGAAAGCCAAAAGAATCCGGATGCTTCGCTGCATTGCTCGAAAACATTTGCACAGAGATGGACGGTTGAGGCGCAGACCTACCTGAAATGTGCCAAGGCTTTTCCAATTTGGAGAATCCGGGTTGACTCCACCCAACACACACTCTCTCACACACTCTCACACACACACAAAGGGGATCTGTCAAATGTGAAATGATGGAGAGGAAATCCCAGCCTCGGCTCTGGACCCGGGGAGCTCGATCCTGGAGGTCTGCTTTCTCTCTCGGACTGATTCGTGCGTATTCCGCGTAGGAAGCGCAGATCCAGGCGCGGAGGTCTCGGTGAGCACCACGGCTGGACTTGGAGAGATGTTACGCATGCAGCAGGGGGGGAAACCTCTGTGTGACGATCAGATCCGGGCTGTGGGGCAGGAGGCACTCGATCAGTGGAGCAGGAGACGTTTTCCGACCGTGCAAAGCGTCCCTAAACGCACCGAGGCAGCCTGTCAGTCACGTTAGGACGTTTCTGTCTGATTTCCTGCTGCAGATGGACCTGAGATGAGACCAGCAGGCTTCCCCTTCTCAGTTTTACATCAGCTTTGACATCACTGGGTCCCCCCAGAACCACCGATGGGCCTGATCCGGATCCACGGCGCTCTTTGGGGGGGTTCTGCCTCAGATAGACGGACTCTGTCTCTGCTGACGATCCAGAACAGAAACAGACTTTTTCAAACCATTCAAACCATTGAAACCATTAAAGAGAGCAGATGGCAGAAAAGCAGAATGAGAGCAGGACCAATGAAGGCAGAGGTGAGGAGGGGGCTACAATAACAGCCCAACCATAACACCAACAATCAGCAGAAGATCAGAAAAGTTGGGACACTGAATTATTAATGAACCTCATTTTTGACTCCCAGTACAACATAAACAACACATCAGAGGTTTGTCAAAAATATACGCTCAGTTTGGCATCAACACATCCCAAAAAAGTAGGGACAGGGTCCTGCTTACCATAGCATCCCCTCTGAGAGGAATGTTGTCCCATTCTTGTCTGGTGTAGGATTCTAGCCGTTCAACAGTCCTGGGTCTGATACCAGACTCTTTATTGTCCTCAAAGACTCCAAATGCTGCAGAAAACATGGAAGTTAAATCTTAGAATATCAGCAAGAATCCACAGGTACAGACTCTACCATCCATAAAAGCTCAAACCCACACACACCTGTGTGCTCGAGATTCTCAAAGAAAAGGTAAAAACAGTAAAATAACGATAAATAAGCTGAGGTTACTGCAGTCAGACAGCCTCAATAAATAAACAACAAACTAATAAACAACTAAGAAATAAACATTAATAAATAAATAATTAATAAGTACACTTCATTAAATAAACGAAATAAATTCACATGAAATAAATAAACTTTAAATAAATAAACTTTAAATAAATAAACATGAAATAAAACACATTAAATAAAACACATTAAATAAATACACATGAAATAAATAAACATGAAATTGATATACGTTAAATAAACATTAAATAAATAAATACACATTAAATAAAAATACATTAAACAAATACACTTTAAATAAATTGCACCATGCAATCAGCACCATGTTCTTTTTCCCCGTAGCTGCAGCTGGCGAGGGGCTGTTGCCAAACACATGAACTTTCATTCTAAAGTCCCTCACACTTTTGTTTGGGTCGTTTTCTTCATACCAAAGGTATCTGAGGTAGTCTCTGTGCTCTTCTTTAACAACAAAACAGTAAAACATTTGCTGTATGTCAGCTGTGAATGCTACTGGTTCTTTTCTGAAACGTAGTAGAACCCCCAAAAGGGTATTATTTAAATCAGGACCACTTAGCAGCACTTTGTTCAAGGAGACTCCTTCATATTCTGCACTGGAATCAAAGACAACTCTAAGTTGGTCAGGTTTACGGGGATGGTAAACACCAAAAGAGGGTAGATACCAGTGTTCCTTGTCTTTCTCAAGTGGAGGAGCAGGTTCTGCGTGATCATTTTCAAGCATTTTCTGCATGAAGTCAACATACTGCCTTTTCATGATGGGATGTCTGTCCAGCATTTTCTTGAGAGAGCAAAAACGCTTCATAGCTTGCCCTCTGTTGCTGGGAAGGAGTTGTTTCCCTCATCTTGGTAAACTTCTCGATCCATTATGTTGAGAAACACTTGATCATCCACTGAAAATGCTGGCTTGTCGTCTGCCTTGGTTTTGTGAAAGACAGTAGATCCTAACTTGTCTTCCCTCTCACTGAGATGTTCTTCTGGGGTACAGAAACTAGGAGAACAGTGGAAGTGAGACGGCATGTGGTTGAGTGTCTCTTTAATAAAGATTGTGCTTGGGCATGGGCTGAGAATTGATGCACGACCATTACTGAGCACATGGGTTTTCATGACATTGACGCTAGATGGCTTATGTGTAGTCCCGAGGCAGATGTCTCCCACGATGACCCATCCCAGGTCAAGCCGTTGCGCATAAGGTGCACTGTGGGGTCCGTTGATTTGCTCCCTCACCTTGTGTACTCGTAGAATATCTCTGCCTAAGAGTATAAGGATTGGGGCGTCTGGATCCACAGATGGAATCTTGTCTGCAACGCGCTGTAGGTGTGGATGCTGACGTGCTACCTCAGAAGAAGGGATCTCACTGCGGTCATCAGGAATCATGTCACATTCCATCAGATTTGGCAGGTCAAGCTGTATTTTTCCATCTAAGGACTCAATCATGAAGTTTGCTGCTCTTCTGCCCCTAACTTCTTTTACACCTGCACAAGTTTTCAGAGTGTAAGGGTCTGATGGGGCTGTTACGTTGAAAAGACTGAAGAAGTCAGATTTAGCGAGTGACTTGTTACTTTGCTCATCCAGCACCGCATAGATTTTCTTTGCTTCTTCTCTTTTTCCAGCAGGATACACCAACACTGGGCTGATTTTTGAGCATGACTGTTGACTATCTTCATTGCCACAAATCTCAGTGCATTTAGATGTAACTGGAGGAATGGTGTTTCCACTCACCTCCCCGCCGTCATCTCTATCACCCTCTTTACTCTCTGTTGTAGTAGGAGGAGGACCAGGATGTAACGCTGAGATGTGTTTCTCGCTATGGCACTCCAGACATTTGATGGGAGCTCTGCAGTCCTTGGCCACATGTTGAACTGAATCACAACATCTGAAGCAAATGCCATTGTCTTTTAAGAACAGCTTCCTCTCATCCAGAGGTTTTGCTCTGAAGCTCCTGCACTTTTTGAGGGGATGTGGCTTTTTATGTATTGGGCATTGCTTATCAGGGCTTTCAATATTTTTCTCAGGAGACTTAGACTGACTGGTAGAGGGCTCTCATGCGACTTCAGTTTTGAGAACATTTACAGATGATCTGCTGGTGCTTTTTACATACTTCGAAGGTTTTAAGCTCTGATTGCTAGGAGACGTAAAGGCAAAACTAGGGTCATTTCTTACTCTTGCCTGTTGTCTTACAAAGCTGGAGAAGAAACTAAAAGGGGGAAATGCCACTCTGTGTTCCTCCTTGAATTTGGATCCTGAAGCAATCCATTTCTGCTGTAAACTGTAAGGCAGCTTCTCCACAATTGGGTTTACTCCCTGAGCTGTGTCCAAATATGAAAGTCCAGGCAGATATCCACCACCTTTTGCACACTCTATTTCCTGAAGAATGTCACCCAACTCCCTTAACTTGATGTTGTCTTTGTTAGTCAGTTTAGGAAAGTCTTCAATCTTTTTCAGCAATGCATGCTCAACTGCTTCTGGAGACCCATAACACTCTTCTAGTCTTTGGCAAACTAATTGAAGTGCTGCTGTAGGGTTGAATACATGCACAGAACGTATCCTCTTTGCCTGCTCTGCAGACTCTGCACCAAGCCATTTTATCATTACATCTAATTCTTCCCTGGTTGAAAGGTTGAGGTCTATTGTGGCACTCTGAAATGAGGCTTTCCACGACCAGTAATTCTCTGGGCGGTCATCAAACCTAAGCAACCCTGAACTCAACATTTCTCGACGAATGAGATACTTTGTTATATCCTGTACACCTTGAGGCTCAGCTGGAGATTCCCTCAGTGGATAAAATGGCAGCGCTACTGATTCTGAGCTGTAAGCTCCTTGTCTTTGTTGTTCTTGCTTGGAGCTAGCTTCCTTTTTATCAGCATCTGTGTTTTTCTCAGACTGACCAGCAGCTTCTTCTTTATTGGCCATTTCACCTCGCTCATGCGCCTTCCTGTGGTAGTCTGACAGATCTGTCTTAAATGATATTTCACCCTGGTGGGTTTCTGCATGCTGCTGTACATAGTCAGAAGTACGTTGGGCTGCACTGAATGGTAACTCCAATAATTCCTGACTAAGTTCACTTTTGCTAGATTTTGAATCCTCTTCATAGGCTGCAGCTTCAGCTGTTGCAGCAGCAGCAGCTTTCTGGCTTTTCAGAATATGAAGATGTGCTTCAAGGTCAGCTTTTTGCTTTATAATGCTAGCTTCTTTTTCTGCGAAAGCAAGCTGAGCACGAGCAGCGTCCGCTTTGGCACGAGCCTTTAGTGCTGAGGAGCTTGCTGAAGAAGCTTTACTTGAATGCCTGGATAACTGAGAACAGCTAGCCTGTGACTGGGCATGAGTGCTTTGTTTAGGCTCTTGCTGCTTATCCGTTTTCTCATCTTGAGAAGCTGGCTGATCGTGCCTGATCTTAGACTCATCTTTACTGCATTTTATCTTGAAAATTGTGCCCGCCGTGCTCTTGTCCTTTTACTGTACTGTCCTCACTGAGTAGCCGATGTTCAAAGCTAGACAGTCAGCTAACAACTTGAAATCCTCCAAAAATTGCAAGGCATAACTTTTCTTGTCATTTATTGAAGAATTTGCATCCTTTTATGCTTCTTTTTGTAAAACTGCAATAAAGAAATTACAAATTGCATTAAGAAAAATAAACAGAAAATAAGGCACAGCCAAAACCATAATTAGCAAACTCAAAATGCTTTGTCATGCTGCTAGCTTACAGCTAAAACTCCACCAACTACAAATATACCGTTGAAAATACAAAGCACAAACTGAAACATTACCCTCTGCCTCTGTCCCTAACACAAAACATAAAGAACACCATACTTACGGACAAATAGTGTCCAAGGCAACAATGCAAAGACAATCCTGCAGGAGAGAGATCAACTGCCGTCTGCTCTCCAAGGCTCACACATGGCATTTTTATTAACACATGGTAACTATTTTAGCCAGGAGGGGGCAGTGTAAAAACAAAACTTAACTGGCTTTACAAAGGGCAGGACATAAATACACATGAAATAAATATTAAATAAAAACACATTAATCAAACCCCTACTGAGATGGTGACAAACAGGTTTTTAAAGGTGTCCAGATTACATCTGAAGACTCTGTGTTTTCCACCAGAGTGTTGTGTTCAGGGACCGCAGGTATGGACTTTCAGAAGCTGTTATCAACATACTGATGTAGTTATACCTGACCACAGAACAGTTTTCCATGTCTCCTCTGACCACAGAACAGTTTTCCATGTTTCCTCTGACCACAGAACAGTTTTCCATGTTTCCTCTGACCACAGAACAGTTGTCCATGTTTCCTCAGTCCATGTTGAATGAGCTTTGGTCCAGAGAAGACGGACCACAGAGTTTCTGGATCCTGTTCTGGCTTCTTCTCTCCATGATCAGCTTTAACTGTCATTGGTGGACGGCACGGCCAACTGTGTCGGAGAAGTGAAAAAGTACCAGACTACTGTACTCAAAAGTAAACTTTTGATAAAAATCTACTTCAGTAGAAGTAAAAGCAGTAGTCTATAAATCTACTGAAGTAAAAGTTAAAAGTCATTTAAAATGTACTTAAAGAACTGAGAAGCTACTTTTGATGCCTGAGGGGTTAAACAGTAAAAGATCTTCATATGAATTGATAGGAATCTCTGACCAGGTTGTTTTTCTATAAGGTGAGACTTGAGCGAAGGTCAAATGCAGCAGCTGTTTGGGATGAAACGTGGAAACATTCTCCACCAGTGATGGGAATTGTGTCTCTTCTCAGAGATCCGGATCATTCGGCTCTTTCAGCTCTCAAACGGCGCTCCATTCGTTACCACTTTGGCTTTTAATAAATCAGAAGAATTGAGCATTTTTCACCCATAGGTCCAAAAATCTAAACATAACTGCATGTTTAAAGAAAACTGTTGGACTAAATCCTTTAATTGTCAGAATAGCAGAGTTTACATAACCCTTGATATAAAACTATAATTTCTTAGATAATCAAACCTTCTAATACGCTGAGAGCTGTCAGTGATTGTGTTTTTAGGGTAAATGACCTCTGTGTCCTGGATGGACTAAGACTAGGACTAGGACTAGGACTAGGCTTCATGAAGCCTCATACAAACTTCATGTGCTCTCATAGGTCCTCAGCGCTGGATGCTGGTTGGTCCGGTCCCCTCTTCTTTAATCAAACCGTCTCATCTCCTTTAAAATGAATCAAACTCATTTTTATAGTACATCCCTTTTCTTCCTGATGCCCCTGAAGGCACCATGAAAAAAGCACACAAACACAAGGTGTAGTAATATTCCTTCAAATATTTATATATATTTATATATTTATAATACAGTCATCACCTCCATACATACACACGCAAACATATGTACAAACAAAACGCCTTTCAGAGGCCGGGTCCATGAAAGCGAACAGACGATCTGAAATGATGCATAGCTTCATTTACGCTTCCTTCTGAGTCAAACATCTGCTCTGTCTCTCATTTTAAACACATTCAGACAGTCTCACAGAGAACAAGGCTGCAGGTTTCACACACGTAAAGACAGAAGGAGGAAATGACCACAAACAAACAGTAACTCAGAGTCCTGGTGCTGCACAGAAAGAAGGAGGGAAAATACCAGAGGAATGGATTCAGAAAGATTCCCTTTTTCATAAACAAGTGTGAAACGTCTCCTCCACCTCAGCCTGATGAAAGTCTGCAGTTTCACGCAGAGCTCAGTGAAGACCAACACTTTCTGAATTCACAGAGAAAAAGTTCTTTCACTTCAGAAAGTGCTGTAAAAGTGGGAATGTAAAGAGCAGCTGCATGAATTAAACACATAAAAACACTCATTTTTATCTCTGATCAGAGTAGTGTTTAAGATTCAGACTTCTACAGCCTTCAGCTGACTCTGAACAAAAGCATGGAAGTCTCAGAAACCTGCAGGGAAGTTCAACAGGATGCTCATCTTCAGTTTATGCATCTACTACTGTAAAACTTCTAATAGAAGCTCAGGCCGGTTTTACTAGCCTGCATGTTTTCACTCATAAATAAAGGTCTTTGTAGGAAGGGATCAGGAATGAGGAGGAAAGCAGCAGCAGAGGAATTCTACTGACAGGAATAAAATAATCTGTAACAAGAGGCGGGTCGTCTTACAAAGTCAGTAGGGACGGGAAAATGTTCAATACTTCATTAAATCCTTACAGCCTGTTATTTTAGAATCAGAGGACAAAAAGCTTTAAAAGCTTCTGCTCAGGGTCTTCATTAGCTCTCTGGAACATTCTCAGTTTAAAGGTGAAAATTAGACACAATACAAGTGTTTGCCTTCAGATTTAAAATAAAAAAACTCAGTTTTGTGTGTTTCTGACTTCTGCTTTTGTCTCTGAGGTGTCAAACGGTCGTCATTATTATCTACATTTTACCCAAATCAGTTCAAAGTTTAAACGGTGGTATTTCAACCACAGTGTGAGCAGGAAAATCTTTTTTTGTTCTCCGTCTTTCATGCAGTGAATTTTTCTTATTGGTATAAATTTATAGCTTCACAGTATTTCCTCTTTATTTATTTATTTTTTTGCTCATTTCAGAAACTGATAGAAAAAGAAGCCTGGGACAGAAGTTCAGCTCCTACGGTAACACTGGTGAATCATCCTCTAATTTCTAAATAAATGTATTTATGAGGGAAACCTGTCCAACATTCTGAGATGTGCTGAAGGTTCATCTTTGCTGCTGCATGTGAATGCAGGTTTGTGTTGTTGTACAATGCAAATAAATAAATAAATAAATAAATAAATAACCCCTGAAGGTTTTATTTTGGTCATAAAACACAGAAATCCTCTGTTCTACGACATGGATTTATTCAGTAGTGAGAAGATTTCAGTGCATTTCTTCACTGGCTGGCTGAACACTAGACGATTATGGACTAGATTTACCCAGAATGATCCAGAAGTTTTTCTTTTTACAGAATATTTTTGGGGCTTTTTGTCAAATTTCAGGCCAACAATCTGGGACTAGAGCTCGGTCTAGACCAGTGTGTCTCAGATGGTGTGCCCTGAGAATTCGTCTGACTTTACAGCGGTACTACAGCGATGCAACAACTTAGGACACGTTAACCGATGTCCTCACTGCATGCAAGTATTACACGTTGCATTGCATCGTACAGCACTGCATGCTCACTGTCCATCTGTTAAATATGCAAATGTAAATCTACATGTAAAAATATGACATCTCACACCGCCACACTTGTGATAAAGTACTAGTATTAACTCATTTTTGACACTTTTAACCCCTTTTGCCTCTTTCACCAATTTTCGTGCATGTTTGTGCAAGTTTTGTGCAAATTTTATCCGTTTTTGCCACTTTTGAACCTCTATTCATTACATTTTTCCAACTATTTTTGCAATTTTAAAACCAATTTTTGCTACTTTTAACACATTTCTGCTGCTTTGTGCCTCTCTAACACATTTTCTGCCATTCTTCAACCCATTTAAACCACTTTTTCTGCATATTTTATCCCCATTTTGCCACTTTTAAACATTTTTCATTACTTTTTTCCACTATTTTTTGTCATTTGAAACCAATTTTTGATACTCTTTGCCCCCTTTTTCTCTCTCTCTCTTTTTTTTTTTTTTTTTTTTTAACAAATTTTAACCTCTTTTCTGCCAATTTTTGTCCCTTTTTACCCATTTTGCCACTTATCACCTATTTTGCTACTCTCTACCCCATTTTCACCATTTTCTCTGGTCATTTTTTGCAACACTTCTGCCAACCTTTTTTAAATATCTACTAATCATGACAGTAAATTTTAGCAAAAACAGATCGAATGTTGAGCCATTCTAAAGTTATTTCAATATTGTTGTGGGATGGATTTAACAGCTGCAGACACTTAAAGCCAGAGGATACCCTTTAAACCACAACATCTTCTTTTCCTCCTTTTCTGAATTTAATCATCTTTCGGGGGCCGGACAGGAAGCTTTGGGGGGCCTGATATGGCCCCCGGGCCGCCAGTTGATGATCAATGCTCTAGACAGTAAAGCAGCATCCCGCCACTGTCATGATGACTGCAATGTTCTTGGGTCTGATATAAATGACGGCCAACTGCATCCTGATGAACGGTGCAGTTTAACGTATTTTTGACCTAGAAAATGTTGATAAAGTTGTCCTTCGACTGTCGGGTTAAACTCACACACAACTAAAGCACTGAGTGACAGAATGAGGACGCTAACCTGCAGAGTAGGGCTGGGCAATTGATCCAAATGTAGATTAAATCCTAACGTGACCTGCTGCAATTCTCCAGTCCCAGAGGGTGGAATATTTCTTTGACCTGGAACGTATTTTTGAAAAATCAGTTTAATACATTTTTTAAAGCAGATGTGTTTTACTCTACACATAATACAAACATTCAAGGGCCAATATTTTCTAGAATAATTGACAAAAGTTCCTACTTTCCTTGTTTTTGTATATTTTTGTCTTCTCTAAAATAAGAAATCCATGAAATCATCACCCCCTTCATTACAATTCAGATCAAATTTGCAATATAGAGAAAAATGGGGGGGGGGGGTTACTTGGAAATTTTTAGATATTTTTGTGGAAATTTTAGACATTTATTTTGATATTTTTAAGAATTTGATTTGAATTTTGGGGTTAAAATTTGCTTTAAAAATATAAAGTATCTCCTTGAAAATTTGAGGAATTTATTTCTAAATTTTGGGAAATTTGATTCAAATTTCTTTGGAAATTTTTCTTTAGAAGATTTTAGGTAGCTTTTATGGAAATTTTTAACATTTATTTGTAAATTTTGGGGGAATTTGACTTAATTTTCTAGGGGAATTAGCTTTGAAACTTTGAGGTAATTTCATGAAAATTTGAGAAATTTATTTTTAATTTTTTGAGAAGTTGATTTGATTTTTTGGGGGGTTTGCTTAAGTTTTTTTTGTGTATTTTTATGAAAATTTGAGGAATTTATTTGAATTTTTTTGGGAATTTAATTTGATTTATTTAGGTGGGGCAGGTTTTTAATTTTTATTTATTTTCTTAGAATTTTTGAACATTTATTTGTAGATTTTGGGAGATTGGATATAAATTTCTGGGGGAAATAGCTTTTTGTGTTAGTATATAGAGTGGTTTATAAAATGAGGAACCTGAAGAATAATCACGGTAAATTGCAATCGCAATGTTGGGTGAAAAAATCGCAATTAGATTATTTTCCTAAATGGTTCAGCCCTACTGCAGAGAGGATTGGTAGTGCTAGCTATGCTAACATTAGCCACATTCTACTAAATCTGCCCTGTTACGCTGTGAAGCTGATTACCTCTGCTGTTGGTTCATTCGACTTTGACTAGCCGGCTAAACGCAGATTTAGTTTGTGTTTAATGGAGAGGAAAATTCTAGTCCTGGGAAACTCTACTAAAAACAACAGTTAGCCGCTATCACAGAAAACGTGCCGATCCTTCCCAGGGCTTCATCACAGTTTTATCCAGTTTGTTCTCTCCATCTAAGGTCCAAACTACAGTTTCACTAAATAAACGTGAGCAGGTCTAATTTCTCTGAGGTTCAGGTTAATCTCTCCTTTGGGTCCTGAGGCTAATCACTGATTTAATGTGTGCAGTTGGAGATTTATAACGTAAAAACGATTCTTAGGTTTGTGGTCTAACATTTCTAAACAGGGATGTATAATATTGGATTCATGTCAGTATTTCCAAACTCCTTTATATCGATATATGCACGCCTTTATTAAGGATAAAAACACCGAGTGTGTCGTCAGAAAGAGGCTGAGTCTGGCAGAGCTCATAGAGGAGGAGACAGTCTGATATCATGACGATAATATCACACATCCCTGTTTCTACAGCCTGCTAAGATCTGACGTGGTCTAGTGAGAATCCAGCCTTAAAACAGAAGGAAAGACAGAGAGAGTTTCTAATAAATAAAAAGATTGATCACTTCTTTAAGCAAACAGATGGTTCAGGCTGTCAAAGTACCATGGTGGTAAACGTCATACTCTCACACACACACACACACACACACACAGGTCAGCATCCTTCCAGCATGCAGAAGTAGGACAGAAGAAGAAACAGGCAACACATGGACTTCTCCCCCCCGTCCCTCCTCTGAGCTCCGACTGAAGCGAACGGAGACTCCGGCGTTCAGATGTGAGCGGAGCAGACAGCCCAGCGGAGTGGCGTCTCACTCCCACAGAGCGGGACGCCTCCCAGTGGCAGACGTGACGAGGGGCTCCCTGACTGCATCATCAGCGGGACGCCCCCCCCCAAGCTCCTGCAGCAGAGAGATCAGTGCAGACGGATCGCTGCGGGACATCCTGAGCCAAGAGACCAGGGGGGTTCACACTCTTCGACCAGACCACAGCAGCTGACCAGGAAACATCAGGATCAAAACCAGGAAGTTGACAGCAAACAAAATCAGAACAGACTTCAGGAAGCAAACACTCAGTCAGAAATGCTTTTCTCTAAAGTGTCTGCTGCAGCCTCAGTCACAGATTCATCCACATTGCACCTCAGTTCTATAAATATAGATCTATGTACAGGTAATACTCTTCATTCAGGATGCTGGGAGTGTCTGTGGTGGAGGATGGCTTTAGTTCAAGTCAGGGAGGTTCAGGGAGGTGGAGGCCATGCTGACGAGTCCTCCCCCCATCAGCGCAGGAGGAGGAGGACCAGGAAGGAGGAGGAAGAGGAGGGAAGGCTCCTCGCTGTAAGAAACAGACGTAAACATCAGACGCAGTCAGCCCGCAGCGTAGCTGCTCAGAAACGAGTAGAACATGGGCAGCTTCATACGCTGCTGGTCCCGGCGACACCACGCCATCACCGTGCCCTCGCTGTTGGCGGTGTAGAGGTGGTGACCGTCGCAGGAGTACGTCAGGCTGAGGAGGAGAGGAGACTTCCGTCAGGATTCAGCCCATAATTACAGAGAAAGGAGCAGTGTGGACGGAGCGCTGTTACAAACCTGATGATGGGTTTGCTCGACTTGGAGAAGGTGATCTCTCTCACAGGTTTTAGATCCCAGGTGCTCCACAACCTGAAAGACAACAGAGATTAGCGTGAGCGATGAAGAGAAGAAGAAAGTACAGAAATATAGACGTCTGCAGGAAACATCCTCCTGTTCAGTCCTGAATAACTACGTTCAATTATTCCTCTAAAAACGTTCATCAACCTTTACTCCATGACAAAGACTCAGCCAAAATAAATCTCTGCTGATAAAAACTCAATGAGACTAAAACAGGACTACAATGTTAGTGCTGTTCACACTCCAGGATACTGCTCTGCTGCACAGAAGCTAAAGAGGAATGCACTGAAGGAGGCACTGGACCAGAAGGCCTGGATCACAATCTCTGTTCCAGTTCTTCCCAAAGGTGCTGGATGGGGTTGAGGTCAGGACTCTGTGTGGGCCAGTCCAGTTCTTCATCAAACCAGGTCTTTCTAGTCCTTCTCTGGTCTCTGGTCCACAGTCCTGCTGGAATAGAAAAGGGCCTTCCCCAAACTGTTGGAAGCATAGCATTGTCCAGAATGTCTTGGTCTGCTGAAGCATTAAGACTTGCCTTCACTGGAGATAAGGGGTCTAGACCAGACCCTGAAAACCAGCCCCATACCATTATCCCTCCTCCACCAAACTTCAGAGTCAGACAGGTAACGTTCTCCCAGCATCCTCCAGACCCAGACTCACCATCTGACTGTAAACAGAGAAGATGATTGGTCCCTCCACAGAACACGTCTCCACTGCTCCACAGTCCAGTGTCGGTGCGTTTTACTCCACTCACTCTGATGCTCTCATTGGACTTGGTGATGTGAGGCTTGCATGCAGCTGTTGCCATGGAAACCCACTCATGAAGCTCCTGCTGCAGGTTTAGTGTTTACATTAGTGCCAGAGGAAGTTCAGAACTCTTCAGTGATGGGATCAGCAGAGACTCAGAGACTCTGTGATTGTACTTGGTCCTCTGCTTCATGGCTGAGCTGCTGTTGTTCCTAAACTCTTCCACTCTCTAATAATATTAGATGTTTGAGCGCATGGACAGGTGATGATTTTATACACCTGTGGGTTTGACTAGAACGCCTGAGTTTAATAATTAACAGGTGCAAATACTTTTGTCTATATAGAGTTTTTTTTTTTTTTTAAGTTTTATTTTTCGTGCCTCCACCTGATAGAGGAGGACAGTGAATAGAGCCGGAAACAGGAGAGAGAGCGGGGAGAGACATGCAGCGAAGGGCCACAGACTGGATTTGAACCCGGGCCGCCCGCTCACATGGGTAGCACCTCAGACCGCTAGGCCATCTGTGCGCCCTTTATAGCGAATTTTAATGCCAAGACTAAGACAGTTGTCAAAATTCACACTGTTGCATAACTGTCAGTCTTTATTTTGGTCCTCTTACACTAATCTGGTAATAAATGGCTTCATGTTTTTATTTTTTACCTTTTAGTGGATTTTATTTCAGACCACTGACAGATGAAGTCTATTCTACTGTTTTAGCTTTATTTTCTGCATTTTGTTTTTGCACCAGATTTCAGATAAATTCTTCTCATGTGTAAATGTACTTAAAAAAATAAATTTGGTGGAGTCTAATTTTGATCCAGATTACCATGAAAGCTCTGGAAGTTTGACTTGCATTAAACCAGAATACATGATTATAAAGCTGGGAGTGTGATGAGCATCTATAAAAATACTGTTGCTGATAAAAGCTCATAGCAGTTTGAAATAGCACTTTTGCTAGCACTGCTAACTTTAGCCACGCTCTATGAACCACCTCTGCCCTGCTCTGGTGTGAAGTTGGTCCCCTGGTCTCTAGTCTTGTTGGTTCCTCTGTCAGCTGGGTTCTCCTGGGTTCTGATGATGTATTAGTGGTCTTTATGTGATCTTCTGTTCTTCTGTGAGTCTTCTGGGTTCTAATGGTTTTGGGTTATCAGTGCTGGGTGATTTTACTGCTGGGGTTAGTCTTTCTTGGTTCATTTTTATTGATGCATGCCTTAGCTTCTTGTCAGAGCCCGTAGTAAACCCTGTTTTTAGGATGCTCCACATGTAAAGTTGTTGAAATGATCCCGACCCTGAAAGCCTCAGTCAGAGCGCTGTTGGAGATTTTTCCTCCTCACCTGACGACGCCGTTCTCTAGACCTCCGGCAATGACGTTGACAGAAACCCCCTCAGGCTGGTTGGAGAACGCCACGGAGCAGATGATCTCCCTGCAGTGAACGTGCCCGATGAGGTCACCGTTAACCGTCCACAGCCGCAGGTCGCTGCCCCCGCCCACTGAGAGCAGAGGATCATGGGTCACATGGAGAAGGAAAACAGTGACGGTCTGAGAAGGTTTTATGATCAAAGCTGAGCTTACCTGAGTCACACACTGTAGCGATGTCGCCCGTCGTCTCACTGGCTGACACGGCGGTCACGGGGCTTTTGTGGCCCGTGAGGCTCTGAACATAACACAGCCTGAAACGCAGAGATCTCACAGACTGAGTACGGCGGTCTGAGTCTGATCACATTCAAACAGAAACTTTGATTTCTCTCATGCTCACCTGTTGAGGTCCCAGAGGATGCAGGTGCCGTCTTTGCTGACGCTGATCAGGATGCTGTACGGTTTACACACAAACAAGCTGGTGACTTCACCTGTGTGTCCGTACAGGTGAACCTGAGACTCCACCTCCATCTCTGAC